>NW_028318090.1:1142500-1437500 GCF_062004578.1 Staurois parvus | reverse complement strand
AAGGAAGCCTCTCCTAAAGCCCAAGCACAAAAAACCCTCTTAGAATTTGCCAGGGCGCATGCTGAAAAAGAAGAAGACTCTGTACTCTGGAGTGATGAGACCAAGATAAATGTTTTTGGAGCTGATGGCTTCAAAACTGTATGGTGTTGCAAAGGTGGCAGTGTCCTTCTGTGGGGCTGCATGAGTGCTGCTAGTGTCGGGGATCTGGATTTCATTGATGGTATCATGAATTCACAGATGTACTGCTCTATATTGAAAGAGAAGATGCTACCATCACTCTGTGCCCTTGGTCATCGTACACTTTTCCAACATGACAATAATCTCAAACGTACATCTAAGGCCACTGTTGCATTACTTTAGAAGAACAGGGTGAAAGTGATTTAGTGGCCAAGTACGTCTCCTGATCTGAACCCAATTGAACATCTATGGGGAATTCTGAAGAGACAAGTTGAGCATTGCTCTCCATCCAGCATCCAGGCTATAAAAGAGGTAATTTTTGAAGAATGGAAAATGATAGATGTTGCAATATGTCGCCAACTTTCATGTCTAGAAGACTTGGTGCTGTCCTTACAAATCATGGAGGTCATACAAAATACTAGATGTAGTAGTTTTTGTTGTGGTGTGTATTCATTTTTGATCAACTAATTTGAGTAAAACTGAAGATTTTATCATCTAAGCTAATAATATTAACCTTACGTTCATGTAATGAGCTGAGCAAATGTTCTATAAAACTCAGTTTAGTCAAAATTTTGGAGATTGTTCTTGTGTTCATTGAGATATTGATTCAAATCATACTTTTCAAAAGGGGTGTACTCATTTATGCTGAGCACTGTGTGTGTGTATACACACACTACTGAGAAAAAGCTTTAGGTAGGTGTGAAAATTAAGAATACTTTCAGAAACAGAAGTGTCAATAGTTTATTTGTGTCAATTAACAAAATAGAATGTAGATGAACAGAAGAGAAATCCAAAACAAGTCAATATTCGGTGACCACCCTTGGCCTTTAAAACAGCATCACTTCTTCTAGGTACACTTGCACATAGCGTTTGAAGGAACTCGGCAGGTAGGTTGTTCCAACCATCTTGAAGAACTAACCATGGATCTTCTGTGGATGTAGGCTGCCTCAGATCCTTCTGTCTCTTCCTGTAATCCCAGACAGAATCCATGATGATGAGCTCAGGGTTCTGTGGGGGCCAAACCATCACTTCCAGGATTTCTTGTTCTTTTTTACACTGAAGATAATTCTTAATGACATTGGCTGTATGTTTGGGGTCCTTGTCCTGCTGCAGAATACATTTGGGGCCAGTCACATGCATCCCTGATGGTATGGCATAAGTATATGGCTGAAATTTTCTGCAATGAGGGGAACCATTGATCTTGACCCTCCATTTTCAGAAATGGTTTCCTCCAGTTGTGCGCGGATGGCACTGCTGGATATCTTCTGATGCCAAAGAGAAGTAAGCATGATGTGTCTTTCATCTGCTGCATTAAGTTTCTTGGCCAACTACTGTATCTACGGTCCTCAACTCTGCCTGTTTCTTTCAGCTCCTTCAAAAGAGCACATCTTGAAACCCCAGTCAGCTCTGAAATCTTTGCCTGGGAGAGACGATGATGATGAATGATGAAGTATAACTATCTTGTGTCTTGTTGCTGTGCTCAGTCTTGCCATGGTGTATGAACTGTAACATGAAAGTGTAGTCACACCTAATATTGATTTGATTTTGATTTTTCTTCTGTTCGCTCACTTTTTATTTTGAAAATTGATAAAAATATTAAATATATATATGTATTTTGAAAGCATTCCTACTTCACAGCATTTCCTCACACCTGCCTAAAACTGTTGCAAAGCTCAGCAATGACAGCTCACATCTGGATTTGGACCAAACCCGGTTCAGACCGAGCTTAAGCTTATCCCTATATGCAACATATGCAACAGAAATTTGATGCAGTAAGGCATCTAAAAGCCCAGTTAAACCTTCACTTTAGATGGCCTAAATACATTTCAGGTTAATAAAACAAAAAATGGTCAATCTCTCACAGTTCCTTTTCATTCCAAAGCAGGCAAATCCTAAGGGCGGCCATACATGGGTTGGTTTTCAAACGATTTTTCATTCAAAAATCGGACCTAAGAATAATTGGACGATTTTCGCTGTGTTAGGGGGGCAATGGCACTGGCCAATTTTCATGGTTCCTCTCCATTTTGTTTATCGGCATGTTGGAAAATTCATGAAAAACTACTGATTTTTTAAATCATCGGTGGCACCATCGGTTTACAGAACGAACAATGTTTTCGATTTTTGATTGAAAAATCATTCAGAATTCGACCCATGTATGACCTGCTTTAGTTATTGCTAAGCCTGATAAGACCTCTCTTACAGGGCACCTGATAGAACAAGCAGGGTGGCACAAGGGCTAGGAGTAGCACATGCACCTAGTTGGTCTGGATATTGATGTGAATAAATAGAAGCTTCTGGTCAATGATGCACCGACTCCTTCAAGGATGATGACAGACAAAAGACATGTCAATGGTGCAGAAGGCAAGAGCACTACAAAGCCTGTGCAAATACTGACATTTAAAAAGTCAGTATTTGGATAGCAACTCCAGTTGGCTCTGATGGTGCTGCTGCTGTCCAGCAGTTAAAAGAGTGTTCCAAGTGATGTCCATAAAATGAGCACTGAATTCGGTCTGCTTTATTAATCCTCTCATATATGACCAGTCCCACTGAGCCTTTAAAAAGGTGGCCAGGCAAGGCCTTTGGAAATTCTGCGAAAAATCGATTTTTGGATAATTTCTTTGTGAAAATGACCTACCTTTAATGATGGGTGCCCCATGTTTGGAAGTCCCTGCAATAGGTACATCTCTTAGTTGTATTCTCCCCTTACGCTACTGTAAGTGCTGAACGTTCGGCAGTGAAATTGGCTGTTCCAGCTCCAGTACAGTGATGATAGCAGGTTGCTGTCTCCATTCTCAAAACCTGTTTTTTTTACAGATTACAAGACCTTTTGTGAATGGAAGAGGGGTGGCCATGGTAGTCACTGGCCCCTGTTCTCCCCTTGTCCAATCACAGAACATTTTGAATACAAAATATATTGTGAAAGGGCAAGGTAGAGAGCAAATGAGCCATTATCATCACTGTTGTCACTGTGCTAGAGATGGAATAGTAAATTTCAGCCCGGATATCTCAGTTAATCCTCACTAACATTGTTGACATAATTAATGTAAAAACATAGGGCAGAGAAAACTTGTGGTGCCACTCCAAGCCAGAAAGTGAGGGAAAGTAACCTCACCGGTATATGGAAGCAGTGCTCCAAAGTGCTTCCAGTGGCTCCATTCTGACAGAGAAACAGACGCTGCTCAAAAAAGCCCAATGAGTCAAGTGTATGAGATGGCCTCAGCCGCTACTCCGACCATGCCATCTGAGGTGTTTTTCCCCACCCACCAGAGCTTGGTCACTGAGGTGACTTGTGACCATACCCCATTGGGAGGGAGGAAATGTCTCATATGGCATGGCCGGGGTAGTGGCTGAGGCCATCTCATACACTTGACTCATTGGGCTGGATTGAGCAGCGCCTGTTTCTCTGTCAGATTGGAGCCACTGTAAAAGCATTGGGGTTGATTTACTAAAGCCTAGTACAAACGATGGGAAAATCGGATAAAAAATACCGCTTTCGGAGCGATCGTCCAATAATCTGATTGTTAGTACACAGCTTTAAAGAGCCAATCACGGCAGTTCATGCAAAAAAGGGACAAGCACAAAAATGTTTCTTGTATGATAACAAAGTAAACAATTTTCGTTCAGTTAGCGCAGTATTCGTCCATAAAAAATCGAGTGACCAAGACTGCACATCCTGGGAAACAAAAGAATACATTACAATACAATACAATACAATGCGTTCCATCACTTCCGAAGTTGCGTTCTGTCATATGAAAATTTTTGGAACTTTAGTAGCTTCTTCATTTTTGATATGAGACTAACGTGCAAAAAAAAATATGTACGATCATTCATCCAATATTCTCATCGTGTGTACAAGGCTTAAAGCTGGGCTCACATATGTGCAGTGTGGTATATTGCATGTTATTCGCACAGGAACCGCACTCCTGTGCAAATCGCATGCAATTTGTGTGCACCGCGATTAGAGCCATACATTTTGTATGGTTCAAATCACACTGCACCCGTACCAAAAAGGTCCCTTTTTTTGGTCCGCACTAGAATCGAATTGCATGGGTATTCACACCTATGCGATCCAATTCTGCGCATTGCACTGTGTTTTTCGGACAGATTTCGGGGTGTTGTTAACTTAACATACACACCCGCAGCGGTTCGCATGAACGGGGTGCGATTGTGATGTGGTGGGGAATTTGCACAGAAAACGCTGAGAATTCCGTACCGCATCAGTGTGAACCCAGACTAAAACTGGAGGGTGCAAAAACTGGTGCAGCTCTGCAGGTTGGCCAATCAGCTTCTAACTTCAGCTTGTTCAATTAAGCTTTGACAAGAAATGTGGAAGCTGTTTGGTTTCTATTCAGAGATGCACCAGATTTTGCACTTTCCAGTTTTAGTAAATCAACCCCACTGTGTCTAGCAGTAGTTTAGAGGCTGGATCCACATTTTTTGGAGTGTTGAAGGCATCCCAACATGCAAGTACAATAGCCTGCAATGCAGCCACGCTTTAGTCCACCACCAGCCATGTGTGCTGTAGTGTGCTGCCCTTAAACAATTATGCAGATCTACTTTTTTGTTTGTTGTTGCGCAGGCCTTGATTCACATTAACACATTTGCAGTAATGTACCACAATGGATAGCACCAGTCTGGAGAAGCACTGAATGACATATTCACACTTTCAGGCATGCTGCCATGGACATTAAATGCAGTAACGCGGGCGTCTCCCTTAGCAGTAGAAATTGTTAGTGTGGTCAGACTATAGCAATATAATTTTTTCATGGTAAAAAAATAGCAGATAAAAAAATAATATAGCATATACAATTGTTACACAAGTCATATTGTAATTCAATGCTATTAAAAATGATTTTTCATTTTCAATCTACAACTCTGTAATTTTCTCTAAAATGCAATGCAATATGGCAACCTGGAGGCATTCTGTACACAGATGATGTACCCCCCCCCCCAGACATGTCATTTCCTGCTTGTGTGAATGGCCTACTGTCAGGATCTTGTAGAGCTCCTGCTCCATCACAGCCGTTGGTGCCTTTCCAGCATCCTGGTTTTAGTTATGATATATTCTCTCTCTCTGTCTATCTGTCCAGCTGCAAAGTATTTGATGTGGCCAGTCACTGGATGGAGACCAAGCCTGATTTAAACCAGTCAAGCCTGCAGTCTTATGCTTGTGATAGCATTTGTAACACATGCCCCAAACTCACTGTTTGTCTGCCCTGTTAGTTTGGATTCCCTCATTGATGACCTCAGAGCGGATATTAACTTCTCTCTGAACTCTCCTGTCTTTTGTGTACACATTTGACCCTAACTATTCTGAACCTTGCCTGCCTTGTACCTGAACTGTCATTGAACCAATCTGCCTGTCTGCCAACCGCAACTACTTGTTTGCTGTGTTCAGTGCGTGCCTGCCCCGGCATCGTAGCCAGGCACTAGAGCAAGTTCTGGGGGCAACCGAGTACCAGTAGGCCTGCTTGCCTTATGGGAATGGGGGCTGCTATTGGTGAAGAACACAGAAGCTAGCTATAGTGTCTGACCACCTGCATTAGGGGTAAGTGTGACACTTACTGATTTTTCCAGATGTCTGTACAAAGATATGATTTCAGGCATCCCCTGCAACGAAAATGTAAAGGTTGGTTAGGGGGATATCACATCTAAAGGGATGTAGATCCTACCACCTTCCTCCGCATCAACCAAATAAACTTCCATTCACATTCACTTTGAACATGGACACAGACAAACAAACAGCTATTTCTTTCAAATAACAAAAGCTAAGACTCTACAACAAAGTTTGATAAAATCTTTGCAATGTACTTAGATAACCCAGAGGGGAATGCTTGTTTCTCAGCAAAAGTGGAGTTACTCTTTAATTGTTCAATGACTGCTTGCTAATTGTTTTAAATATTAATTTACCATGATCAAGAATGTTAACTGCAGTGTCTTTTTTATATTTTTATTTGTTATCGTTTTCTATAACTACAATTTACCAAAAACAAAGTATTTCTTTATCTTAATATCCTCACTTTAAACACCTAGGTAAAATGGTAAAACTATCCTTTAATTACAAATTTAGTGCAAACTTCGCCATGAGAATAATAACTTCATATACTTTGCACTGTATTTGCTCTTGGAATGTTCTGGCTCAGCTTCAACCATAATTTCATAACTGACAGTCATACAAACTGATGACTCTCTAGGAGCTATACTGTATATTACAACAGTATATTTTTTTAATTTCACAGTTGTCACCAGAACAGGTGTCCCTGTTGGAAGATTTCTCTCGCCTCTTGTATTGGTAATGGATGAACCCTCCATAAGTTCGATTGCCCCTAGCCTAAAATTAGTATTGGCAGCTAGGCTATAGCCAGTATGAGCTCTTATTTTTATTTTTATCTGGGTTTGTTGGGTTTCACTAAGCCTGGGACATTGTTTGCTTATGCCTGCTACTGGACTGTTTTCCGGTGAACAAGAATTATAGGTTATGAATACAGATTTCACCCTAGCCAATCACAAGGAGATTTATTCCAGTGATGTGAGCTGGGGAAGTATGTAAATATTTGGGGCCCTACCTTGCCAGGTTACCGGGAGAGATTGCCAATGGGTGGGATCCTGTTCTTTGACTTCTATTGGAAGAGGAGGTTGTTTGTCTCTAAGGCTTTCTGCCCGAGGAGGACACAATCCCAAGGAACCAAGGATTTAAAGCTGGCCCATGCTGGGGCCTGAGAGTTCAAGAAGAAGGCTACTAAGTCCTACCCAGATCATTGCCAGTCCACAACTACAGAGCATTGATCTCAGCTTAAAGGTCCATTATTAGCCTCTGAAATGGTCTAAAGATAAGGTTTACTATGTTTACTATTGAGTGGAGGGGATAGTTGTTGATGCTTTTGATTATCCTGTAACCCCTAATGCCATTTGCGTTAATCATTGAGCTAGTAAAGTCTGCAAAATGAATATAGGCATAGTGGATGTCTGTCTTGCAGTCAAAACTGAAGGTTCAGTGAGTGTATCGGTGAAGCAGTAGGGCAAATCACCAGAAGAAAAACTAGAAGGACCAATAAAATCCAGCAACTCCTAAGGGGGTCAGTGCTGCAGTGCCAACTCTACAGTTGTGGATTTCCCATCACTTTCTTTTGGTGACAATAATCATAAGGACAAATAGAGAGAGTAAGTCTACCCAGCAGAAACACAGACAGCGCTAAAAACTTCAATGAAGAAAAAAGCATCCACAAGGAGAGGTGAGTTCATACAAAGTAATGAGAGGACAACAACATTTGTAGAGTTCACTGGCTCAGGTTAGGCTGCTCACAAGAGACAGGGCTACCCTCCAGTGGGTACCCAGAAGATTACCAGAAAAAAAAATGCACCAATGGAAGGAGCTTCAATTCATTTTCTGGGTTTAACTAAAATATCAGCCATTGTTGTTTTAGTTTCAACCAGTAAATTAATTTGGACTTCTTTTGTCTGGTGCTCCTTCCATTGGAGTAGTAAAAACTTGACAGGGGTCGTTACCTCCATACTCAATCCAAAATAAAGAATAAAGTTTTGGTTTTTCATACACTTTAAATATAAGCTTGATGTAAAATAAATATTCAAAAGAAGCCCAGACTTCTGATTTCAACTAATTTGTACACTAGCAGGCCAAAATGGATACTCAGTGCAAATGCAGAATTGTTTCCCATGCAGTAAAAGGGCCACCCTATAAAACTTGGCTGTGCACTGCCTCCCTTGTTCACAGCATTGTAATGATAAAACCCTATGTGTAAAGACTTTGCTGCTGTCAATTTCTTTGTATCAGGATTCAGCATCTTGTGTCACTCCAGATGTGGATGCAGCAGTGGGAGACACTTCCTAACAATTAATTTGGCTGAGCCGTTGATGTTTTCCCAACAGTGTAAAACAAGGGTTATGTTTTCCAATGTGGTAAGCAATTTGTTATCAGTTATATTCTAAGTTATAACATTATTCCCTAGTTGGAATACTTCACCATTGCTTTCTAATGCTAGGGGAAACGTTTCCTGTGAACAACAGAGAAGAATAATGAACTGAGTGGAGAAATATCCATCCATTGGGCTGTCCCCGTTTCCCTGGACAGCAGTATTATGGCTGACCCTCATAAGGACAACAGAAATCCGGTTCTCAAAGATTGGGTGTATATTTTTAAAATAGCCATTAGGGGATCCTATCTTCCCTTACTAAGTGACCTCCATACTTGGAATCAAGCAGATGCAAAATAGGACAATCCTATTCCAAAAGATGGAATAGGAAAAACATTTAGCAAAATAAGTGTATGGATTAAAGATGTTCCTGACAGTATGGAAAGTCAAGCCTCATATTGCATACAAAGGACTTGGCCTAGTTGTAAATGACTTCAGTTTTTCATCCAGGCATAGCTGTAATTCGCCAGGCCAACATGCCACTGAAAAATAAGCTTGTTGCTGGTAATCCATTCTTGAAAATATATAGACCAAATTACATTTGTCTTTTTTGGACATTATTTTTGGCACATTACTATTTTACGTTTACTTTTAAGGTAACTGGTACTGTTCCATTTGTAGAGAAATTTAGTTCCATACTTAGGTATGGTCAAGACAGCATCTTGGAATCTACATGTTTAAAGCTGAACTCAAGGCATATTTAAAATACACAAATGAAAGCAGGTTTGTAATCATCGATACATAATTAAATGTATTTTTTAAATAAGTACCTGAATTTGAACTGGTATTTGTCTCTCACAGTCCCTGTATAGCAGAGGTCACACTGGGGGGAGGGAGAAACAGCACAAGTATCCAATCAGTTGTGCTGCAGTTCTCATGTACTAACAAGGCATATGTCGATAGAGGAAAAAACAGAGATGAGCTTTTGCTGCTTCTTTGTTCACTGTCCAGTCACATAGTAAGGGAAGGGAGAAGACTTGTAAGTGGTGCTTAACTGCAGCATAGAAACACTAGGTCTCCTACCCTGCCTGACAGAGCTGTACTACATAGCAGATGTCATGTAAATCACAGAACTAGATGCACAGAAATGCAAAACCTTTGGCAGGTATAGCAGTAATTCCATTATATTATTTATTCTACGTATTTAGTTGTTTGCCTGGAGTTCAGCTTTAATGAAATTCAGGAAGACAACCAAATTTCAGATGTCTTACTTACAGTGCTCCAGTCTTCTACATGTCTTCACAAGATCAATGTTGCTCAGTGAACACCAAATCCTCCACCAATGTCCTATCAAAGCCTCACAAGTGCTCCTGACCTTGAGAATGACTGTGGGCCTCAATAATAACCCACGCACTACTAGGCGTAGACAGCCTAGAGTTTGTCTTATAATGGAAAGTTCAGCCCGACCTTCTGATTCAAGTCATTTTCAGTTCTGAAGAACAGTAGAATATTGAGTGCGCCAGTATAGATGGGAGATCAAGGGATGCCAGTGGAAAAAAGGGAGCAATGAGAAGGAACAGCCACAATAAGGGGGCACAAGGGATAACAGAGAAAAAAGGTCTTTTAAAGGGCGCATTTTCATAACAAGGAGGCAGAGGATGGAATGGAAAGACTCAATAGACAACAAATAGGCGCATCGGGGAACATAGGAAACAAGAGGATAAAGAGAATGACATAAAGGAATGAAGGGCAGATCCAGGGATGAAGCTAGGACACACAAATCCTTATCAATAGCGAAAGGGTAAATTTAGGCTAAAAAGGCCATTCTTCACTGCGACATGTTCAAATGTGGTGATGACAGTTGTTTGTAAAGAGACAGACATGATGTTTGGTATAATATAATGCCATGTGACAATGTCTTCAGGAAGTGCCCATCCTCTCCATCCATTTTGCTTGCTGTTTGACCTTTTGCAAAGTCCATGGTGGGGTCAAAGTTAAGGCAACCATTGAAGGTCTACATTGTAAGTGAAGCCTACGTAGACTATGGTCTTGTGTTATTAGGGAAGCTGAAAACATTTATAAATTAAATCATCAAACAATGGACAGCCTTACATATAAAGGATAGAAATGAAAGGAGGAATGTAATATTGTCTGTGGAACATATGGGAAGCCTACAGAAGGACATAAGGGCAGAGGTGATGCAATGGCAAAGGGAGAAATTGAGAAAGACGATTTGTAGGTAATACTACAGTTCATAAAACAGCAAGTAGAACTTAAAATATATATATAAATTATTATTATAATTTTTCACATGTCATCAAATAAGAATGTACTGTCCGGTAGCTGTAAGTCATATACACACCTGCCATAAAAAATTGATTGGTTGAGGTGGGGCAATAAAGATATTTGAAGTGTGTTGTACTGTTTTTACACTGACTTCATCAAATACTTATTTCATCCAATACTTGCTCTTGTCTGCTGAAGAAAAGAACAAAACTTCAAATGAAATGAAGACCAGATGCTTAGTTTCTCTTTATTCTTTATAAAACTGTGTGGTATTGCTGGGTCCTTTTGTTATGATCTGTGTTCAGGGTGGGTTTTGAATACAAAGATGTATATAAATGTAGCACCCTCCTAGTTTAGCTAGGGGGAGCTAGACTCCAATGGTTAGACAGGGGCTGAGCAGCAGCCTAGGTGTAATAGCCAGAGAGGGGTACAATTGTGGTTAGGGTTGAGAGGCTCTGCAGGCCAACCCCTCTGTAATTTCCCCCTGTTGCAGGGCTTTTGGAGGAAGGCTCTAGAGGCAGTGGGTGGATCTGAGGAGTGGTTGGCTGCATTCTTGAGGGGTCCTAGCCAATCCCCAACAAGAGATTGACAAGGGGCTGGGCACTCTTAAAAGTGTTGAAGCCTGCTCAGTAGCAGGAATGTGGGAAGAGAGTTGGAGGGAGAGTTCAGGTGAAAGATGTGAGGCTGAAGAAAGGAGGTTGCGAGGAGGCTCAGGGAGATGGGGCCTACCTGCAGGCCTGCAGCTGGAGAGGACAAAAGCTTGTAACTCCTGAGAGAGGACCACTTGTATGGCAGGGAAGGAGCTGCCCAGCTGATAGGCCTAATAGCAGTCACCAACCTAGGAGCAGTACAGGAGAGGATATGAGTGGGTACATCTACAACCCCTTGGTGGATAGGGGAGGGAGCACTCTCGTGGAAAACCAGATTAGCCACCTACCTGTGACTGTCTAGTCCTTAAAGTGGCAGGAACCAGATCCCTCATTCAAGGATTGCTGGGTGAAGAGAAGAAGTTCATCTAGAGTCTGGATTGGTACACTAAGGAGACGCTGGCTAGATCTCCAACAGAGAGCTGCAGAGAAGGCTTATAAATAGTTCCAGAAAGTTGTCCTCAATTTGTCAGTACCTTGGGAATCTTGTACACCCCTAACCCTGTCCTTATCTTCCTGCTCCACACTCTTCTCCTTAAAATTGCCCACTACACCCACTATGTGGAGGGAGAACGTGAATGGAGAGCATCTTGCCAGCATAATCGAAAATCTATCACCCGGAGCTGACCTGCTGGACACGGGAGTCTGCCTTTAGCATTGCGGCTGCTTTGCTCTGGGAATGATCAAGGGCATCAAAAGATTTACTTATTTATTTCAGGTACTTATATAGCACTGTCAATTTACACAGTGCTTTACACATATATATTGAACATTCACATCAGTCCCTAACCCTCAAGGGGTGTACAATCTAAGGTCCTTAACTTACATTCATACATACACATATTAGGGCCAATTTAAACAGGATCCAATTAACCTACCAGCATGTCTTTGTATTGTGGGAGGAAACCGGAGCACCCAGAGGAAACCCACACAAGCACAGGGAGAACATGCAAACTCCATGCAGGAGGCGCCATGGTAGGGAATTGAACCCATGACCCATTTACTGCAAGGCAGACGTGCTAACCACTAAGCCACTGTGCCATCCCGATTATGTCTAGTTTGTCCTGAGTGCAGGAGGCCAACTGCACTGGTTTCAGCTTTGGCCAGGTGTGGACATTGCGGAGAGCCTGTGAAGCGTCTGCTATCCAGCAATCTGGCACCTCATAGCTACATCATGGATTTGCAGAAGGGACTCTGCACTGAGAGACCGGAGAGCTGGAAAGCGCAGTATGCCCAGAATCTGCTACACCATGGGGGTCGAGTCCCGGGACCTCAACTCCCCCACCACCGTTTTTGACTCACCCAACGGAGAAGGGTCACACACCACCATCCCCTGCTTGCTGAAAGATGCCGGAGGGCCGGAGTCTACAGCTGCTGTTCTGCAGGAATCGGTCAACACATTGGATCAGCTTACCTGCCCTGACCTCTCTACTCGGAAGGAGCCTAGCTGCGGGGGGTGACCAGTCCTCAGGTGAACCAGTGAAGAGCGTTAGTGATGGGGAGGTAGATTGGGAATTGCCCAGACTACTAGCAAAGTTCAGGCCACTGGAGTTAAAACAGGAGTGATGGACCTCTGGGGAGACAGAAGAGGAGTGGGACTGGGGAGACACTACAGTTGAGCTAGACTTACAGACAGGATCATCAGAACACCCATATACTCCAGACTCTGCTGGACAATCCTTCCTGTCGGAGCCAGTTAATATTTCATCCTCTACTCCACCATTTAAGTCTTCCTGTCAGAGGAAAAGGCAAGGAAGCCCAGGCCAATGTGCAATATGGCCACGCCAATTCGTGCAAAGAAGTGCGCATGCACATAGGCCAGTGACACGTAATCATGCATTTCTGTGCATGAAAATGCACCGGCACATGCAGGGTGCACTAATTGCCAATACTCAGTGGCCTTTATAAGGACTGCAGCTCTGCTCAGTGATTGCTGGATTATCGTCAGCCCCTCCCATTCCTGTGTTCCTGAGTATACTTCTGATTACCCATTACCGACCCGGCTTGATCCTGACCTTGTTCCTGTCTGCTGCTACTCTGTGTATGACCGCGGCTTGATCCTGACCTTGCTTCTGTCTGCTGCTACTCTGTGTATGACCCCGGCTTGATCCTGACCTTGCTTCTGTCTGCTGCTACTCTGTGTATGACCCTTGGCTTGATCCTGACCTTGCTTCTGTCTGCTGCTACTCTGTGTATGTCCCCTGCTTGATCCTGACCTTGCTTCTGTCTGCTGCTACTCTGTGCATGACCCTGGCTTGATCCTGATGTTGCTCTTGTCTGCTGTTCCATATTGATCCGGGCTCTGGCTACTGACTACTCTACCCATCCTCCGGGATCCACGTGTTCTCTGGAGAAACTCATCCTCCAACTGGAGCACCCACGGGTTCCATCTCATGAGGCATTTCCAAGCAGCAACACCAGTGGAAACCCGTGCTTCTTTGGGCACTGCCCCTTCTGTTTCCACCTCCAGGGGCGCACTGCACTTAGCTGTAAGGGGAGCCCTCTCTCTATTGCAGCCTCCGGTGAGGTACGTGACACTTCCACTTCACCCTGGCCCAGGACCAGGGCCAGAGACACTGATGTACAGTAGTGGGTCATTCGGTCACCACAGTCCTGCATACAGCCTGGATTGGGGGACAAGAGAAACCTGCCCTGCTTCTCCCAGCTGCAAAGGAAGATACAAATGAAAGTAACAGTAGAATGGGGCCTGGACTACCCCTACATACCCCAGGACATTATGGACTTAGTGGAACAGTCCCGGACACAATGGGAAGAGGACCTAATCTGAGACCACATGCACTTCCCCAAACACCTGAGAGGGCCTCATTTGGAAGGAGCCTGGGCCTGCTTCTAGGACATCAAAAGAGAATGAAATAAGGGCCGGGCCAATCATAAAGATCGGGTGGTGGTTGTGAAGGAAGGGCAGCCACGCCGAAGCTATTCTTTGGAGACCTGATGGCTCCATAGTCAGCTAACCCAGCCCATGGAAGTACCATTGAAACTCTGGTCCAATGGACTATTATTGTTTACGGATAATGCCGGAGTCTTTGCGTTTTTCCCCGATAAGCTGGTCTGGGTTTGTTTTTTTCAGAGAGACTAATAGCATTCCTTTTGTTCACTTTGGAGGGGTTCCTCCTTAAAAACAAGAACCTAAACAATTATGGTTCTCATTATATTGCTGTCGTGCCTTATCACTTAGATAGACAGCCAGAGATAGGACTCTGCTACCTTCAGTTGGTTTGGCGGCTGTCTTCCCTACGTTTGAAGAACTCCTTTTCTGATGAAGGGCCTCCTTCTAGGGGGAGGTGCTTCATCCCTATGTTAATATTGGTTGGTTTACCCATTTGATCATGGTAATGCATTCATTGTGCTGTTGTTAGTGTGTTATTTGTTAGTCAGGAAATGTAAATATGTAATTATGTAAAGTATGCATATGACGAATTTTTATTATTGCACTGATTATTTATTCATATTTTGTGTACATATTTCATTCATCTTCCCAGTTGTTGTACCCTTTTCCCCTACCATTTGTTTTTTGTATAGGATGCCCTGCTCTGCTCAGGAGCCTTTTTGTCCTTTTTCCCTGCAGCCAGCTGTTTTCAGGGGGGGTGAGTGTAGCACTCTCATCATTTAGCTAGGGGGAGCTAGAGTCCAATGGTTAGTTAGGAGCTGATCAGCAGCTCAGGTGAAATAGCCAGAGGGGTCAAATTCTGGTCAGGACTGAGAGACCTTGCAGGCCAGCCACTCTGGAATTTCCACCTGCACTGAGGATTTCAGAGCAGGGCCTTAAAGGCAGTGGGTGGATCTGAGAAATGTCTGGCTACACTCTTGAGGACCTCAGTCAATCCCCGATAGAAGGTTTGGCAAGAGCCTGGGACTCAATTAAAAGTGTAAGAGCCTGCTCAGTGGCAGGAGAGTGTGGTGGTGGGAGAGGGCTCTGGAGCAGGAAGATGTGAGGCTGGAGGAGAAAGGCTACCAGGAGGCCTGAAGGGATGGGGCCTGCCTGCGAGCTGGAGCTGGAAGGGAGGAAAACTCGGGACTCACTGGCCCTATGAGAGAGGACCACCTGTGTGGCAGGAAAGGAGCAGCCCAGCTGATAGGCCTGCTAGCAGCCACCAACCCAGGAGCTTGACAGGAGAGGATCTGAGTGAGTACATCTACAACCTATGGGTGGACAGGGGAAGGAGCACTCTGGCGGGAAAGAAGATTAGCAAGTGATTGTGCACCTTATTTAAAGAAACAGGAGCCAGATTCCTTGCTCAGGAACAAAGTTTACAGATTGCTGGGTGAAGAGGAGTTAATCTAGGCTACCACTCCAACAGAGACTGCATCAGACAAGAGAAGCTTGTGAACAGTTCAAGAAGTTGTCCTCAGATTTTGGTTCCCTTGGGCATTCTATACACCCCTCAAGGACTGATTTCTGCCTAGGAATGAGAGCTTGTGTGGAAAGTGTTGAGTGACTGGCTGTGCAGAACTATAGGGGGACCCAAATTCATCCAAATTCATTCAAATTCACCCAAATTTGTGATTTTCCTATCAAGGCTGCACAAGCAGCAGAACAAACTATTCATTTGGGTTTTTTTTTTTAAAGTAAAAGTGCTACAAAACTATTACTAGCAGCATTTCTCCTGTAGCTTGCTGGAGACCCAGACTGCTGTGTTCTGTGTGAGAGCAGCGACCCCACATTCACAATTACTGAGCACCAATCAATAATACTAATGTTCTATGAGAAGTGATCTTTAATTGCTGTATTTTTTGCTCCATAAGACGCACCTGACCATAAGACGCGCCTAGGTTTTAGAAGAGAAAAACAAGAAAAAAATATCCTGAACCAATGGACTGCAGACATAGTACAGGAAATGACCAGAGACTGCGGACATGGTACAGTAGATGACCAGAGACTGTGGACACAGTACAGGAGATGACCAGAAACTGCGGACACAGTGCAGGAGATGACCAGAGACTGTGGACACAGTACAGGAGATGACCAGAGACTGCGGACACAGTATAGGAGATGAACAGAGACTGCGGACATAGTACAGGGAATGACCAGAAACTGCAAACAGTACAGGAGATGACCAGAGACTGCAGAGAGTACAGGAGATGACCAGAGACTGCAGACAGTACAGGAGATGACCAGAGACTGCAGACAATATAGGGGATGACCAAGAGACTGCAGACAGTACAGGGGATGACCAGAGACTGCGAACCTTTAGGAAGGGAAGGGGAGCGGGTACCTGAATTTGACAGGTACCCGCTCCCACTTCCACGGAGTTGTCCTCCCTTTACTGTGGGCACCCGGCTGTGACAGACAAAATAAATAAATAATTTTCAAATAACCCCAAACAGTTAATATTATTTTGTCTGTGTGAAAGCTATAGAGTCTGCAAACTTTGGGATATATATTTGAAAATTGATCAGTTGAGACCTTAAAATGCTGGTTGCATGTATGATGTATGGCAGTAGGGATGGTGTTTTTGGGATGCAACTCATCCTTCTTTTTCCTCCAAACACGAGTGAAGTTTAGACCAAAAAGTTCTACTTTGGTCTCATCTGACCACATGACTTTCTCCCATGCCTCCTCTGGATCATCCAGATGGTCATTGGCAAACTTCAGATGGGCCTGGACATGTGATGACTTGAGCAGGCGAACCTTCCGTGCAATGCATGATTTGAAACCATGACGGCGTAGTGTTCTACCGACAGTGACCTTTGAAACTGTGGTCCCAGCTCTCTTCATGTCATTGACCAGCTCCTCCCTTGTAGTTCTGGGCTGATTCCTCAGCTTTATTATCATCAGTGATACCCCATGAGGTGAGATCTTGCATGGAGCGCCAGTCCAAGGGAGACTGACAGTCTTCTTTAGCCTCTTCCATTTTCTAAGAATTGCTCCAACAGTTGATCTATTTTCACCAAGCTGCTTGGCAATTGCCTCGTAGCTCTTTCCAGCCTTGTGGAGGTCCACAATTTTGTCTCTGGTGTCTTTTGGCAGCTCTTTGGTCTTGCCAATGGTAGTAGTTGGCGTCTGACTGACTGTGGGGTGGACAGGTGTCTTTAACCACCTCCTGCCCGCCATATAGTAATATGACGAGCGCAAGGTGGTTCTCTCGTTCTGAGAGGACGTCATATGACGTCCTCCCATTCTCACTGCGCATGGGCGGCTCAGGGAGCGCGCAGTGCGGCAATTGGCGGTGCGCTGTGTTCCTAGGACACAGCGGATCACCGATCATGGAAAGAGCCGAAGATGTTGGCTCAGTCATGTGATCAGCTGTGTCCAATCACAGCTGATCACATGTAAACAGGGAAATGCCGGTTATCGGCATTTCTCTCCTCTCGAGCTGTCATGCTGACAGCTCGAGAGGAGAGCCGGTAATCGGCTTTCCGCAGAGGGGACATGTACACTGATCATCAGGGCACTGATGATCAGTGTGCCCTGATGATCAGTGTAGCCCCAGCAGTGCCACCTGTCAGTGCCTTGTGTCAGTGCTCATCAGTTCCTCGTGCCAGTGCCCATCAGTGCCACATATCAGTGCCTACCAGTGCACATCAATGCCACATATCAGTGCCCATCTGAGCTGCCTTTCAGTGTCACCCATCAGTGCCAGTCAGTGCCACCTATCAATGCCAATCAGTGCCACCTATCAGTGCCATTCAGTGCCACCTATCAGTGCCATTCAGTGCTGCCTATCAGTGTGCATCAGTGCCGCCTAACAGTGCCAGGCAGTGCTGCCTAACAGTGCCAGCTAGTGCTGCCTAACAGTGCCAGTCAGTGCCGCCTATCAGTGCCTATCAGTGCTGCCTATCAGTGCCATGTATCAGTGCTGCCTTTCAGTGCCCGTCAGTGATGGCTGTCAATTCCCATCAGTGCCACCTACCAGTGCCTCCTCATCAGTGCCCATCACTGCCACCTATCAGTGTCCATCAGTGCAACCTATCAGTGCCCATCAGTGCAGCCTCATTAGCGCACATCGGTGAAGGAGAAAAATCACTTATTTACAAAATTTTCTAACAAAAACTAAGAAAAAACATTTTTTTTTTCAAAATTTTCAGTGGTTTTTGGTTTGTTTAAGAAAAAATAAAAATCCCAGAGGTGATTAAATACCACCAAAATAAAGCTCTATCTGTCACAAAAAAATGCTAAAAATTTCATATGGGTACAGTGCTGCATGACCGCGCAATTGTCATTCAAAGTGTGAGAGCGCTGAAAGCTGGAAATTGGCCTGGACAGGAAGGGGGTATAAGTGCCCGGTAGGCTAGCGGTTAAAGAGCTCAGACAGGTGCTACTAAGTTAGATTAATGAGTGGAGTAGAGGTGGACTTTTTAAAGGCACAGTAACAGGTCTTTGAGAGCCAGAATTCTTGCTGTTTCTTTGGTGTTCAAATACTTCTGTTCATCAGTGCAAGACAAATAAATTCTTTAAAAATCATACAATGTGATTTCCTGATTTTATTTTTAAATTCTGTCTCTCAGAGTGGCAATGCACCTACAATGTGAATTTCAGACCCCTCCATGATTTCTAAGTGGGAGAACTTGCAAAATCGCAGGGTGTTCAAATACTTCTGTTCCTCACTGTAGTCCTACTTATGGACTCTCTTACAGTGCTCATTCAAAGTGTATATTACCCCTATAACTATTATTTCATAAATGTGTCTTTGCTATTTAGTGTCTGTAGCAGTGGACTGTTCAAATGTTATTACTATTTTTTAACTTTGGCTAAGAAATACCTGGTGATGCTGCCAGTCCCTTTTCTATGCTGTTGAAACCTAAACATGCCAAGCACAGAAGCAGATCCATGCTGGAATTGTCATTTTTCATTGCAACGCTTCCTCCTTTGGAGTTACAGGATGCTGTACCAGCACATGACATACCTCTGTCTCCATAGTCAGTTTACAAGCCATGCCCCCATTCCACCCATCTGTGTGTGACATCATCAATATCTCGCTTCAGAAAGCAACCCACACCACACCAGGAAGAGAACCTGAAAGAAGCCTTTGTCATCACATATATACCTACTAAAGGCTCAGAAATTGGTTGTAACATTTCCTATTGGCTAAAATACTTGTGAACATTGTACGCAAATACTATTTGCTGGCTTACTGTAGGGGATTGCTACAGTGTGTTCACATATACTTTAAAGTGGAGTTTTGCCCCCCCCCCCAAGAAAAAACAATTAAAGGTCAGCAGCTACAAAACTGTAGCTGACATCTAATATTATGGCACTTATCTGTCCAGGGATTCAGCGGCGTCCTCACCCCGGCCCTGATGATCAGTGTCGCCCAGCAGTGTCACCCACCAGTGCCCAGCAGTGACCCCCCATCAGTGCCCATCAGTGACACCCATCAGTGCCCCCCAGCAGTGCTAGCAGTTGCTCCCAGTGGTGCCACCCATCAGTGCCCATCAGTACCGCCTATCAGTGCCCAGCAGTGGTGCCAGTCAGTGCCATCAGTCCGTGCTGTCAGTCAGTGCCATCAGTCCGTGCTGTCAGTCAGTGCCATTAGTCAGTGTCACCCATCAGTGACCATCATTGCTGCATATCAGTGCAGCATCATCAGTGTCTCCTCATCAATGCTCACCAGTGTCGCCTAATCAGTGCAGCCTATCAGTTCCCATCAGAGCTGCTTATATGTGCCACCTCATCAGTGCCCATCAGTGCTGCCTATGAGTGCCCATCAGTGCTGCTTATCAGTGCAGCCTTATCAACACACATCAGTGAAGGAGAAAAATTACCTGTTTGCAAAATTTTATAATATACTTTTTTTTGCTCTTTTTTTGTTTATAGTGAAAAAAATAAAAAAACCCAGTGGTGATTAAATACCAACAAAAGAAAGTGCTGTTTGTGTGAAAAAAATGATAAAAATTTCACATGGGTACAGTGTTGCGTGACTGCGCAATTGTCATTCAAAGTGCAACAGCACTGAAAGCTGAAAATTGGCCTTTGGCACGAAGGGGGTATAATGCAGGCCATAGATGGGTCGAAAATCGGCCGATTTTTCGGCCGAAAATAAAATCGGCCGATTTTCGGATCGTTAGTGGGCTATTTGGTTGGCCGTTTTTCGGTATTTTGGCCGTTTTTTTTTCTGTAAAGTTGGAAAAAAATCGGCCGATTTTGCCGATCGGCCGATTTTCGCGGCAATTAGTGGGCAAATCGGCCGATTTTTTGCCGATAAAAAATCTGCGCATGAGCAGTGACCTGCAAGAGGAAGACAAAAAGAAGAAAAGAAGAAGAGGAAGAGGATGAAGAAGAGGATGAAGAAGAAGAAGAAGAGGAAGAAGAAGAGGATGAAGAAGAAGAAGAAGAAGAGGATGAGGAAGAGGAAGAAGAAGAAGAAGAAGAAGAGGATGAGGATGAAGAAGAAGAAGAAGAGGATGAGGATGAAGAAGAAGAGGATGAGGATGAAGAAGAGGATGAAGAAGAAGAGGATGAGGATGAAGAAGAAGAGGATGAGGAAGAAGAAGAAGAGGATGAGGATGAAGAAGAAGAGGATGAGGATGAAGAAGAAGAGGATGAGGATGAAGAAGAAGAAGAAGAGGATGAGGATGAAGAAGAAGAAGAAGAGGATGAGGATGAAGAAGAAGAGGATGAGGATGAAGAAGAAGAGGATGAGGGTGAGGAAGAAGAGGATGAGGATGAAGAAGAAGAGGATGAGGATGAAGAAGAAGAAGAAGAAGAGGATGAGGATGAAGAAGAAGAAGAAGAGGATGAGGAAGAAGAAGAAGAAGAGGGTGAGGATGTAGAAGAAGAAGAAGAGGATGAGGATGAAGAAGAGGATGAGGATGAAGAAGAAGAAGAAGAGGATGAGGAAGAAGAAGAAGAAGAGGAGGAGGATGAAGATGAAGAAGAAGAAGAAGTGGATGAGGATGAGGAAGAAGAAGAGGAGGATAAGGATGATGAAGAAGAAGAAGAGGATGAGGATGATGAAGAAGAAGAGGATGAGGATGAGGAAGAAGAAGAAGAAGAGGATGTAGAAGAAGAAGAGGATGAGGATGAAGAAGAAGAGGATGAGGATGAAGAAGAAGAAGAGTATGAGGAAGAAGAAGAAGAAGAAGAAGAAGAAGAAGAAGAGGAGGAGGAGGAGGAGGATGAAGAAGAAGAAGAGGATGAGGATGATGAAGAAGAAGAGGAGGAGGAGGAGGAGGAGGAGGAGGATGAAGAAGAAGAGGATGAGGATGATGAAGAAGAAGAGGATGAAGAAGAGGAGGAGGAGGATGAAGAAGAAGAGGATGAGGATGATGAAGAAGAAGAGGATGAAGAAGAGGATGAGGATGAAGATGTGAAGAAGAAGAGAATGAAGATGATGATGAAGAAGAAGAGGATGAGGATTAAGAAGAAGAAGAAGAAGAAGAAGAAGAAGAGGATGAGGATGAAGAAGAAGAAGAAGAAGAAGTAGGATGAAAATAAGAAGAGTTCCAGTCCAGCAAAAAGTGTCTCTGCAGAGAGCTCCGCTATTTCTGACAGTTCTCTGACAGTTCTTTTACATTTACAGCGGTTGCAACAATGTATCTATTTGTTTCCGAATAAAAACATCTGTATCCTAAATGGAAACAAATAGATACAATGTTTCAACCACTGTAAATGTGAAGGAACTGTCAGAAATAGCGGAGCTCTCTGCAGGGACACTTTTTGCCGGCTGTAGAAGGGATGAAAATCGGCCGATTTTTTTTACCATTGATGGTAACGTTTGCCGCTTGAATGACCGAATTTTCGTTTTTTAAAAGAAAAATCTGCCGTTTTTTTCCCCATCTATGGCCTGCATAATGCAGGCCATAGATGGGTCGAAAATCGGCCGATTTTTCTTTTAAAAAAACGAACAATCGGTCGTTCAAGTGGCCGACGTTACCACCAATGGTAAAAAAAATCGGCTGATTTTCATCCCGTCTACAGCTGGCAAAAAGTGTCCCTGCAGTGAGCTCCGCTATTTCTTTGACAGTTCTCTGACAGTTCCTTGACATTTATAGAGGTTGCAACAATGTATCTATTTGTTTCCATTTAGGATACAGATGTTTTTATTCGGAAACAAATAGATACAATGTTGCAACGGCTGTAAATGTCAAGGAACTGTCAGAGAACTGTCAAAGAAATAGCGGAGCTCTCTGCAGGGACACTTTTTGCTGGACTGGAATTCCTCTTATTTTCATCCTACTTCTTCTTCTTCATCCTCATCCTCTTCATCCTCTTCTTCTTCTTCTTCTTCATCATCCTCTTCTTCTTCTTCTTCTTCATCCTCATCCTCTTCTTTTTCTTCTTCATCCTCATCCTCTTCTTCTTCTTCCTCATGCTCTTCTTCATCCTCATCCTCGTCTTCTTCTTCATCCTCATCCTCTTCTTCTTCTTCCTCATCCTCATCCTCTTCTTCTTCTTCTTCTTCTTCTTCTTCTTCTTCCTCATCCTCATCCTCTTCTTCTTCTTCTTCTTCTTCTTCTTCTTCTTCCTCATCTTCTTCTTCATCCTCATCCTCTTCTTCTTCTTCTTCTTCTTCATCCTCTTCTTCTTTTTCTTCTTCTTCATCCTCTTCTTCTTCTTCTTCATCCTCTTCTTCATCCTCCTCATCCTCTTCTTCTCCTTCTTCTTCATCATCCGCATCTTTTTCTTCTTCTTCTTCTTCTCCTTCTTCTTCTTCTTCTTCTTCTTCTTCTTCTTCATCCTCATCCTCTTCTTCATCCTCATCCTCTTCTTCCTCATCCTCTTCTTCTTCATCCTCATCCTCTTCTTCTTCTTTTTCTTCTTTTTGTCTTCCTCTTGCAGGTCACTGCTCATGCGCAGATTTTTTATCGGTAAAAAATCGGCCGATTTGCCCACTAATTGCCGCGAAAATCGGCAAAATCGGACGATTTTTTTCCTACTTTACCAAAAATAAAAAACTGCCACAATACCGAAAAGCGGCTGAACAAATAGCCCACTAACGATCCGAAAATCGGCCGATTTTATTTTCGGCCGAAAAATCGGCCGATTTTCGACCCATCTATGGCCTGCATAAGTGTCTTGTAGGCAAGTGGTTAAAAGCTGGATCTGATGTTCTTGCACCTGCTACCAGCACTAATACATGCACTGAGCATCCCATCCCAGACAGCAGGCATGCATCCCCTGTTCTATCCAAGCTGATTGCATTGGCAGGCTAAAGTTATGCTTCCAGAAAGGCAAGAGGGTTCATTCAACCAGATGACAGGGGCTCAGACTCAGCATATTTCATTGTAGTTGATCTCCAGTACAACATACGTAAAGCAATAGTAAAGTCCCTATTTTAGCTTGTACCTACATACAGGTAAGTGTATAATCAGGCTTACCTGTAGGTACAATGAATATCTCCTAATGATGTTTAAGAAATATTCACACAAGGGAATAGCCGATGACATCACCTGCTGATCCACAGTGACGCTCTGCATTCAGAGCACACAGTATGCTGTTTAATGCAGAGCGCCGTGCTGCGGCCGGGCCTCCCACAACAAAGTGCAGGAGTGACTTCATAGTGGCCCCAGCCATTCAGAAAGCCAAAGTCCGCAAACCTCAAAGGAAGACTGGGTGAAGATGGAGGCGCCAGGGGAGTGATGCACTGGAGGGTTCTGTGTGCAGGTAAGTGTGTCATTATTATTATTATTACTATACAGTATTTATAAAGCACCAATAGTTCGCTCAGCGCTGTACATTACAAAGGGAGACAGAACATGCAACAGTACAATAACAATACAATGTGTTACACGAGGGGTTCGAGGGCCCTGCTCTTTGGAGCTTACAATCTAGGAGGGAGGGGATGGTGGCACAGGAGGAGATAGCTGTGGGGGATGGAGTGGTAGGAGGAGTGGAGGAGGTCAGCAATTAGCAGGGGGTGGAGTAGGCTTCCCTGAAGAGATGGGTTTTCAGGGTGCGCCTAAAGGAGAGGAGAGTAGGTGATAGTCTGATGGATTGGGGTAGGGAGTTCCAGAGGATGGGTGACGCCCTGGAGAAATCCTGGAGGCAGGCATGGGAGGAGGAGACCAGGGAACTAGAGAGAAGGAGGTCTTGTGAGGAGCGGAGTGTGCGTGTTGGGTGGTACTTGGATATTAGGTCAGTGATGTAATTTGGGGCAGTATGATGGACAGCTTTGTACGTCAGTGTTAGGATTTTGAATTTGATCCGTTGTGCAATCGGAAGCCAGTGGAGGGATTGGCAGAGGGGGGTGGCGGAAATGGAGCGGTTGGTAAGGTGGATGAGTCTGGCCGCCGTATTCAGGATCGACTGAAGCGGGGATAGCCTGTGGCGAGGCAGGCCAGTGAGGAGGGAGTTGCAGTAGTCCAGTTGTGATATGATGAGGGAGTGGATGAGCTGTTTAGTGGTTTCTGGGGTTAGGAATGTGCGGATTTTGGCGATGTTGCAGAGGTGGAGTCTGCACAAGTTTATTAGTGATTGGACTTAATGTGTCATAATGTGCTAGTATATGATCCTTACTAGCACAGTATGGCTTAGACCTGCAGGGGACCCAATTTGTTTTTCTGGTGTTTTACTACCGCTTTAAAGAGGCATCGGGAACTGGGAAAGTCATATGAAGGAAAATATATACCAATTAATATCCGCACTAAGTTGTACCTTAGAAAACCCCAGCTGCTGGTGAATTCAACACTCCCTAGTGTTTCTATATAATCAAAATTATTCACAGTGAATATCCCTACTCAACCACTGCAAGATAAAATGGGTACAGTCCCTTTAAAACACATTAAAAGCAGCACTTCCTTGATTCCGCATGCATGTGATGTCACTTCCATTCACCTTGAGAACGTGCCACACAGATTTTATTAGAAAAAGATGTGGGTGGACTGTGAGGAGGAGAATATAGGATGAAATCAGAGCCGCAAAGCTGAAGCCCAGAGAAGACCTTCAAGCCCTGCACAGTGCACCTAAGAGAAGGTAATTGACAGCGCCCCCTACCAGTCTGAGGGCGGTCACTGATGTAAGGGGGAATTAATACATTAAGGTAAGGGAGGACACGGATGTAAAGGTTCCCCCTTATATCAGTAATCCCCCACCCAGGGGCGGACTGACAACTCATGGGGCCCCCGGGAAATAGGGGATCATGGGGCCCCTGTGTCCTTGCCCAAACACAAAAAAAGCCTATGAAAAAAGGTACCAGGGGCATCTCATGGGGCCCCCTACTGACCCCGGGCCCTCTGGCAGTGCCCGAGTTTCCAAATGGTCAGTCCGCCCCTGCCCCCACCCCTTCCCTTAGTGTAGAGTCCCCTCCACATCAGAGTTTCCAGCGTTCCCCCTTAAATTACTGTCCTCAGAGATCCCCTTTACATCACAGTCTGGAGGATTCTCCTTTACAGTGTAATGGGGAACTCTGTGGGCACTGATGTAGAGGGCAACTCTGACGTAAAGGGCAATGCTGTAGAAACTGATAAAAGTGGGAACTTTGATGTAAAGGGGAATGCTGCAGACTGATGTAAGGGGGGCTCTGGTAAGAGACTACCTTATATCAGAGTTCCCCTTTACACCAAAGTCTGGAGCATTCCTCCTTACATCATGATCTGCAGCGCTCCCCTTTACATCAGAGTTCCCCTTGCACTGTAAGGGGGAATCCTGCAGACTGTGAAGTAATGGGGAACTCTGTACTGGTTTATAATAACTTGACATTCATGTAAAAGTATGTTTTTTGCCTTTTGTTAAAAACAATGCTAATCATGCCAGCCACATGCTTGGAATGTAAATGTTGACATTTGCACTGTTTTGCACTAAAAACAGCCATTTTATTTACTTATTTTAAAGTGTCAATAAAACAATTGGTGCTGTCAGTAAATTTTTGGTGTCCTGTCAGTAAATTTCTCTTTGGGAGGTTGGCAACACTGGAAACAATAACTTCACAGATCTTTATTAGAAGGAGTATTGAACTCTCCACATCAAGTAACAACTTGGTGGCAGTTGGTGAGCAGTGGTGCATATTGAAATGTAAATGTTTATTTCATGCCAGCATTCATTGTACAAAAATTATATTTTTCTGATTTTCATCAGGAGGTCCAATTCGTACATACAGAAGGAGCATTAATCTCCAGTGGCTGGCACAATTTCCATCTTGCCGACATAACTTGACTTGAGAGTAAAGTATGAGGACCTTGAACCTCATTCATTATCTTTGTGACTTAAACTGTTTACCTTTCTAGTCATTCCACATAAACACTTTCCAGGGAAATCAAAGTTTTTTGTATACATGTGACATTCTTATTTTTCCTGCCACTCAGATAATTTAAACAGCTTTTGAGTTTTAAACTATTACCATTTCCTGTTTGTAAGTTAAAGTTAGTAGCACCTTCTCCTGAAGGCTCTTCCACATATATTATGAGCTTTCTGCAGATGTTTATTCTGTTGTTGCAACAATAACTGGAAAATTGCATGGTAAATATGTATGACAGAATGTAACAAATAACCCTGAATGGTTTACATGTTTGTTGCTCTTTAAGCTTTTATTTATTTGGCTGTTGATGTCACGCTGTCTCTGCGTTAGCAGAGTTTGATGAAGGTCTTATTTGATTAAATCGCTTGGCACGAAGTTGGAGGTCACGCCAAAGCAGGTATTTCCAATTTCTTGTCTGAACTGCTAAATAGAATATAGCACCTTGCTCCACTAGGGACCTTAAAGAACGTCCAGATGAATGTGCTGATAGATTTATGGCAAAAATTCAAAGAATTCTTTGGGTGAAGTATTGCTATTAAAAGACATTGAGTTGTATCACTCCTGAAGGGATTATTGTGGGGAGGGAAAAGAGAGGGAATGCTAAGATTCCCACATTCTTTCAAGGATGGATTTAGAAAGTTACATTTTCTCAGGAAAACAGCCCAAATGTGGATTGATATTGTTACCTTTTTATATCATATGGTTTTATGTGCTTTTATAAGCCAGTGATTTGTTGGAATAACAATTTAATTTCATTAAAGTTTCCACAAAACATAAAAATAATAGCCTAAAGGAAAGGAATTGTATTTGGTGAATTAACGTTCTTTTTTTCTAAGTTATTATGGTCATCATATTTGATAATATGGGTTCCTTTTTCTAGTCCACTAAATATATAAAATTGAATATTAATATAATGTAGAATTCTTTCGAATCAGCAGTTGGAGCTCTAGTCTACTTTCATATGATTAGCATGATTATGTTTCCACTATACTGAAAGAAGCCTCTTGTTTACAGAGCTGGAATGAGTTATTCAGCAGTGACTCATCATCAGATAATAGGAGTTGCAAAGCAAGCAAGCATGCTGTGTTGTCTCTGTCACTATTGCTCTGCAAATCTTGTGTCATGTAATAAATGTTTATTTATAAAATAAAGATGTAATATATATAGTGACATTCTACTACAGTGGTTGTACTGCTATGGCCATGGAGCAGATCCTCTGCTTCCTGCAACCTGATTGTTTACTTTCAATTTTTAATATCCTTGTACCAGGCCTTGACTGATTTCTGTACTGTGACGTTTGTATGTTGCATCCTCTTGTTTTGTTTGTATTACGGTCAACCTTCTGTTTGATTCCCCCTGCTTTGTTAAAAATCTTACATAAATAAAGAATTATAAAAAAATATATATATATATAGTTAAAACAAATATAGCAATTTTAAAACTTCTATACAGTAAGTCCCCGACTTACGAACGGACCTCACATTACGAACATTTGTAGATGAGAACAAATCAAGGAAGTAGCTCACGTGTCTGCCAGACATTGTCACAGTTGTACTGCTGTGTGCTTACTGTACAGTGCAATAGTGTACTGTGCAGAGCCCAGGATGTCCAGAAGCAAGAGCAAAAGCAGTGGTGATGTAGAGGGGACTGGTAGGAAGCGCAAAGCAATAACCATGGAAACAAAAGTTTATAAAAGTTATAACATGAATAGTTCAACCATTGGCACAATTCTAAAGAACAAGGCCAAGATCATGGAACATGTGAAGTCTGCTGTGCCTATGAAGTCAACAATAATATCCAAAAAGTGTGGTAAAGAGGATAGAGGAGATGGAGAAACTTCTCAGTGTATATGCAGGATCAACATCAGCATTGAGTCCCACTCAGCTTATTGCTTATTCAAGAAAAAGTTAAAATCCTGTTTGAAGACTTGAAGAAAAAACGGGGTGAACAGTGCGCATATTTTACTGCCAGCCATGGATTGTTTAACAGGTTCAAGGCTAGAGCCCACCTTCACAACGTAAAAGTAAATGATGAGGCTGCGAGTGCAGATAGCATAGATGCCCAAGAATTTCCAGCAACGCTTAGAGAAATTATTGACGAAGGTGCTTATTTACCACAACAGGTTTTTAATGTCGATGAGACAGGACTGTACTGGAAGAGGATTCCAGAACGAAGTTACATCAGTAAAAAGGAAAAGGTGATGCCAGGCTTCAAAGTAGCAAAGGACAGACTTACTCTTTTGTTTGATGGCAATGTTTCTGGTGATATGAAACTAAAGCCTTTCTTAGTTTACCATTCAGAGAACCCAAGAGCCCTCAAAAACATACTCTCTACCTGTCGTGTGGAAGAGTAACTCCCAAGTCTTGGTTACACAGGCCATTTTTTGGAGAAATATTGTTTGGAGAAAGATATCCCATTCAAAATTCTTTTGCTGCTTGACAATGCACCAGGTCACCCCTAATTCATGAATGACTTTCACCCCAACGTCAAAATAGTGCATCTGCCACAGAATACTACGGCGCTCATCCAACTTATGAAACAAGGAGTTTTTGCGGCTTTCAAGAAATATTATTTACTTCACACTTTTCATCAGGCAGTGAAGGCTATTGATGAAACAGTTACAACCTTGTGACAATTTTGGAAGGACTATAACATCTACAAGGCAATAAAAAACATCAACTTTGCTTGGCGTAAGGTTTCAACTGTCACCATGAACGGGGTTTGGAAGGACCTTTGTCCGCAGTTTGTTCATGAAGTTCATGGACTTGAGAAGATGGGTAAGGAGTCCAAAGATGTCTTCAACAACTTAGTGGCCCTTAGCATGAAGCTGATGCTAAATCTGCAAGAGGATGACTTCACTGAACTCCTTGCTGTGCAACATGAGGAGCTTACTAATGAGGACCTGATGGAATTAGCGGCCCAGTGAAAAGACAAAGAGAGCCAAGAGGCTGATGTAACTGAAGAACCAAAGAGATTCACAACACAGGAAGTGGCAAGGGGATTTTCTTTACTTGAAGAGGCACTGTTAGTTTTTGAGGCACAGGACCCCAACATAGAACGATACAGTTACATTGTTAGTCTGGCTGAAAAAAGACAAAAGTCCATCCAGTTCAACCATTTAAAAAAAAAAAGTTATAATCCTATACCCACCGTTGATCCAGAGGAAGGCACAAAATCCCAGCAAAGCATAATCCAATTTGCTCCTGCAGGGAAAAAAAAATCCTCCCTGATCCCCTGAGAGGCAATCAGATATTCCCTGGATCAACTTTACCAATAAATGTTAGTATCCAGTTATATTCTGTGTATCTAAGAAAGAATTCAGGCCTTTTTTAAAGCAATCCACTGAGCTGGCCAAAACCAACTCTTGAGGGAGTCTATTCCACATTTTGACAGCTCTCACTGTGAAGAAACCTTTCTGTGTTTGGAGATTACATTTTTTTTCCTCCAGAGTGCCCCCTTGTCCTCTGTGATGACCTCAGGGTAAATAGCTCTACACCGAGTTCACTTTATGAACCACTGATGTATTTATACATGTTGATCATATCCCCGCTTAATCTCCTCTTCTCTTTCAAGAGAGAATAAATTCAGTTCCTCTAATCTTTCCTCATAGCTGAGCTTCTCCATGCCTCTTATCAGTTTGGTTGCCCTTCTCTATACTTTCTCCAGTTCCCCAATGTTCTTTTTGTGAATTGTTGCCCAAAAGTGAACTGCATATTCCATATGAGGTCTTACTAATAATTTGTACAGGGTTAAAATGATATCTCTCTCTCTGGAGTCTATACCTCTTTTAATACAAAAGATGATTTTGCTCACTTTAGAAACTGCAGCTTGGTGTTGCATGCCATTATTAAGCTTGATCTACCAGAACTCCCAGATCCTTCTCCACCATTGATTCCCCCAGTTGTACTCCCCCTAGTATGTATGATGCATGCATATTCTTAGTCCCCAAGTGCAGAACCTTACATTTATCAACATTAAACCTCATTTTCCACATAGTTGCCCAATTAAACAGTGCATTGAGGTCGGCTTGTAAGTTGAAGACATCCTGTAAGGTCATTATTCCACTGCACAGATTGGTGCCATCTGCAAAGACTAAAATTGAATTTTTAATCTTAGACCCTATATCATTTATAAATATATTAAAAAGTAAGAGTCCCAACACTGAACCTTGGGGTACACCACTGACAACCCTAGACCGTTCAGAGTATGAATCATTAACCACTACTCTTTGAATATGATCTTTTAGCCAGTTTTCTACCCATTTACATATACTGAGTTTTCCAAGCCCGTAGACGTGACCTTACACATTAGCCGTGTGTGGGGAACTGTGTCAAACGCTTTTGCAAAATCCAAGTAAACCACATCCACCGCCACCCCTCTGTCCAAGGTTTTGCTCACCTCCTCATAAAAAGAAATCAGATTTGTTTGACAACTTTCATGAATACATGCTGTGTCTGTTGCTTAAAATATTTTTTCCAGCAAGAACTCATCTATGTGGTCTTTTATTAAACTCTCCAGTATCTTCCCAACTATAGTAGTTAAACTAACAGGTCTATAATTACTTGGTGAAGACTTTGACCCCTTTTTAAATATTGGCACCACATTGGCCTTACGCCAGGCCAGTGGTACTATGCTAGTCATTAAAGAGTCGCTAAAAATGAGAAACAATGGCTTTGAAATGGCAGAGCTCAATTCTTTAAGGACCCGTGGGTGTATGCCATACAGTCCAGGTGCTTTATTCACCTTTATACTGTCTAAATATTTTTGGATTATATCAGTTGGGAACCAATGTGGATCATCTGGAGCTGTGTCAATACCATGCCCATTATGGACAAGAGCCCCCCCGTGCTCCTTTGTATACACAGAGCTGAATAAGGTATTTAATAAATTTAATAAGTGACCAAGGGAGGAGGTGTAGATGGAGAAGAGAAGGGGTCCAATGACAGAACCTTGAGGGACCCCTACAGAAAGAGGGAGTGAAGAGGAGGAGTTTAGCTTTTATCTTTTTTACAAGGACCCAAATAAGAAATTTGTTACCCTACTGGGAACCAAAAATAAAACTATCAACAGGATGTCAGCAAAGTCATGCAAATGCTGTATAAAGCACAATGGCTGTATAATATGAAACAAACACACAAACAAACAATAAGCGTATTTGTATCCATTGAAATATACTTCTCATTTCCACAAAGAGAAAGCTCCATCACCAGTAAACTTGGTTTCATATTGAACAGTTGATATACAGAGACTCTCCTTATGGAGTCATTCAATGAGATGCACAGATCTAGGATTAACAAGTGATGTTATCGCACTGGTTCACAGTACGTGCCCTGATTGTAAGGAAAAACCTGAAATTTTCTGCTAATAGAGCTCTAGGAGCTTTCATGTTGTGGTTAGACATTATGCAGATGACATTTTTCTAAACGTGCATGTTTTTTATTGTAGTGCTTGGTACACTTATGTAATGTAAGCACAACTATACATTTGTATTCTGTTTTTTAAATAAAGCAGTATTACACTATTGGATAGAAAATAGATCCTTTGTGAAATATTTAGATATTCTTTTCTGGATTTTTTTTCCTATGAGAGATCTGGAGATGATGGTGAAAATGTACATTTGACATTTATAATTTGAGGTCCATTCCATCTGGCAAGTGAGCCTTTTTGAAGGTGGATGTGTGTAAATACAGTTGGTGCACATTTGATATGGATTTCATAACACATCACATTGTGGATAAATTTACCTTGTTCTAGGTGGTGGATCCATTTCCAAGGCCATTTGTAGTATATATTTTTGTTTTAGTGTTGGTTGCATATGTAGATTCATCTGCCAGACCCAGTTCCTCCTCCTTTAAAACCTTTCACCCTGGGAGGAATGCTTGTTACCCATAATTACCATAATTAAAAACACACAATACCTAATAAGTGATCTCTTAGGTATTGTCACTATCATATTAAACATGCTCATTGTCATTACTGTGTCTTCATATTGTAATGCCAATATTTAAAAATGGGTCAAAATCTTTACCAAGTAATTATAAGCCTGTTAGTTTAACTTCTATAGTTGGGAAGATACTGGAGAGTTTAATAAAAGACCACATAGATGAGTTCTTGCTGGAATAAAATCTTTTAAGCAACAGACAGCATGGATTCATGAAAGACAGAAGTTGTCAAACAAATCTGATTTCTTTCTATGAGGAGGTGAGCAAAACCTTGGACAGAGGGGTGGCATTGGACGTTTGACACCGTTCCCCACACACGGCTAATGTGTAAGGTAAAGTCTACAGGCTTCGAAAAATCCGTATGGAAATGGATAGAAAACTGGCTAAAAGACCGAATTCAGAGAATAGGGGTTAATGATTCATACTCTGAATGGTCTAGGCTTGTCAGTGGTGTACCCCAAGGTTCAGTGTTGGGACTCTTTTTAATATATTTATAAAAGATATAGGGTCTGGGATTATAAATACCATTACAGTCTTTGCAGATGACACCAAGCTGTGCAGTGGAATAACGTCCTTACAGGATGTCTCCAATTTACCGACCTCAATGCACTGTTTGATTGGGCAACTATGTGGCAAATGAGGTTTAATGTTGATAAATGTAAGGTTACGCATTTGGGGGCTAAGAATATGCATTCATCATACATAATAGGGGGTTACAACTGGGGGAATCAATGGTGGAGAAGGATCTGGGAGTTCTGGTAGATCACAAGCTTAATAAATGGCATGCAATGCCAAGCTGCGGTTTATAAAGCGAGCAAAATCCTCTCTTGTATTATAAAAGTATAGACTCCCGATAGAGATAGCATTTTAGCCCTGTACAAATCATTAGTAATAACTCATCTGGAATATGCAGCTCAATTTTGGGCACCAATTCACAAAAATAACATTGGGGAAATGGAGAAAGTACAGAGAAGGGCAACCAAACTGATAAGAGGCATGGAGGAGATCAGCTATGAGGAAAGATTAGAGGAACTGAATTTATTCTCTCTTGAGAAGAGGAGATTAAGAGGGGATATGATCAACATGTATAAAATTTTTTCTATAAAACATGTCCAATAAAAACATTTAAGAAATCTAATTTCTTCATAAATTTAGGCCAAAATGTATTCTGCTACATGTCTTTGCTACATGCAAATTAATTGGTTTATGTGAAAGTTGTAGCATCTACAAATGGCGGTGTATATACTGGAATTTTTATTTTTATTTTTTTATACTAGTAATGGCCGCGATCAGCGACTTATAGCAGGACTGCGGGACTGCGGTGGGCACTGGGTGGGAACTGATTAACTGCCACTGACATCCCCAGTGACACTAATACAGTGATCAGTGCTAATAAAAAGCACTGACACTGTACTAATGACACTGGGCAGGAAGGGGTTAACATCTGGGGCGATCAAAGGGTTAACTGTGTTCTGCGTGCTGTATTGTGTTTTACTACAAAGACATGCTACTTTGTATTTCTCTGCTGTGCATTTCCTTGCTGACAGGAGAGAGACGTGTGTTGTCCCCTGTTAGCTTTCTCTGACAATTGCCTAGTGTCGGCTGGGAATCACCAGCCAGGACCCGGTGATTGACATCCCTAGCCACCAATAGCCTGGAAATGCAAATCATGTGTAGATGCGTGATTTTGAGCAGCCCTGCCACCCTGTAGCAGTACTTTTGCTATAGGACGGCGGGAAAGAAGTTAAATTATAACTATTTTGATTTAGATACAGGCAGTCCACTGCTTATGAACAAGCTAGGTTCTGTAGGTTTATAAAGTGTAACTTCAGCCAAAAAAATTATTTTTAAGTTCTGGACAGCTTTTATTTTAAGTTCTGAATAGGGAAGGGTTAACTGGCCATGCAGTGATGTGGAATTGCTGACAGACTTGCCAGACAGTAGGGGGTTTATTTACTAAAGCTGGAGAGTCCAAAATCAGACTCCCTTCTGCATAGAAACCAATCAGCTTCTAACCTCAGCTTGTTCAATGAAGCTTTAGCAATGAAACCTGGAAGCTGATTGGTTTCTATGCAGAAGGGAGTCTGATTTTGGACTCTCCAGCTTTAGTAAATAAACCCCTCAGTGTCATCATGCGGTGACCAGCAAGATGGCTGCGATTTCCGGTATCAGCGTGACGCCATGTTGCCTCTGTTCTTAAGTAGGAGTCATATGTAGGTCAGATGTTTGTAACCCGGGGACTGCCTGTACTCTTTAGCTAACCTCTAGTGCTTTTGGGAGTGCTTTTGAGCCTGGTTATATGTTGTGTGATATATGTGTGAAAAGTAGCCCACAGGAATTAATAGTGGGCTACTGAGTGGAATGAATAGTAGCCATGCTGCTCCATACTTGTCTCTTTCCCTTTATCTCCAGTTTTCAACAGGTGCACAATCAGGAGCATATCCCCACTCAGCTATTTCACTTGTTGAGTAGAAATAAGCAGGTGGGGTGATGCCATCACTCCTTCCCCTTGCTCCATTGGTTTCCATGATTAAGCCCTTTTGTGGGGTGAATTGCATCAGAGCAGGAGGTGGACAACACTGTATGGTGTGAGTCCTCTACTTAATATATTAAAGCTGCTTTTACATTGGTGACAATATCAGTGTGCAGCCAATTACTTTCTACTTGACAAGGAGCCCACGGGGGCTTAGTCTAATTAACACTTTTACCACATTTACTTGTGGTAAAAACCTCAGATTGCCATTTTGGGCCTTGCAGAAAGGTCACAGATTCTTGTCTTCAATACTTGACATTTTTCTAATCAGAACTGGAAATATTAACACCTCTACTTTCTATTCCTTCCATTTTATATTGGTTTATATATAGTTTTTTTGTACTATATACAGCACATTCATAAAGAATTAACTTTTTTTCAATTTTGTTATGTTGCAGCCTGATACTACAGTTGTTTAAATTCCTTTTTTTCCTCATTAATCTACACTCAGTACTCCATAATGACAAAGTGAAAACAGGACTTTAGAAATGTCTGTGAATTTATTAAAAAGAAGAAACTGAAATGTTCTCAAGTGTTCAAAGTACCCTGTACTTTGTTTAAGCATCTTTGGCAGCAATTACAGCCTTGAGTCTTTTTGGGTATGACGCAATAAACTTTGCATACCTGGATAGGGAGATTTTCTTCTGTTCTTCTTTGCAAATCATCTCAAGCTCAGTCAGGTTGGATGAGGGCCGTCAGTGGACAACCATTTTCAGGTCCGTCCAGGGATGTTCAATAGGGTTCAAGTCAGGGCTCTGGCTGGGCCACTCTAGGACAGTAACAGAGTTGTCCCTAAGCCACTTCTGTTTTGCCTTGGCTGTGTGCTTAGGGTCATTTTCATGTTGGAAGGCAAATCTTTGGCACAATCTGAGGTGCTGAGCACTGTGGAAAAATGTTTTCATTTAGGATATCTCTGTACTTTGCTCCATTCAGCTTTCCTTCAACCCTGACCAGTCTCCCAGTCCCTGCTGCTGAAAAACATCCCCACAGCATGATGCTCCATTGTTGGGATGGTATTGGGCAGGTGATGAGCGGTGCCTGGTTTCCTCCAGGCACGATGTTTAGAATTAAAGCCAAACAGTTCAATCGTAATTTCATCAGAGCAGAGAATCTTGTTCCTCACAATCTGAGAATCCTTCAGGTGCTTCTTTGCAAACTCCAAGTGGGCATTCATGTGTGCTGCACTGAGGAGAGGCTTCCGTCTATCCACTCTGTCATAAAGCCCCGATCAGTGTAGGGCTGCAGTGATGGTTGTCCTTCTGGAACTTTGTCCCATCTCCACACAGAATCTCTGCAGCTCAGTCAGAGTAACAATCAGGTTCTTGGTCACCTCTCTTACTAAGGCCCTTCTCCTCTAATTGCTCAATTTGGCCAGGTGACCAGCTCTTGGAAGAATCCTGGTTGTTCCAGACTTCTTCTATTTGAGAAATATGCAGGCCACTGTGCTCTTGGGACCCTTCAGTGCAGCAAAAAAAATTTTGTAGCCTTCACTAGATCTGTGCCTTGCAATAATCCTGTCTCTGAGCTCTGCAGGCTGTTCCTTTGACTTCATGACTTTTGCTCTGATACAGTATGCATTGTCAGCTGTGAGGTCTTTTTTAGAGAGGTGTGTGCCTTTCCAAATCATGTCCATTGAATTTAATTTACCACAGGTGGACTCCAATCAAGGTGTTGAAACAGCTCAGCAATGATCAAGAGCAACGGAAGGCACCTAAGCTAAATTGTAAAAGGTGTAAAGTGTAGTTGCAAAGGATCTGAATACTTATACCAATGTGATATTTCCTTTTTCATACATTTGCAAACATTTCTAACGTCTGTTTTGACGTTGTCAGTATGGGGTACTGAGTGTAGATTAATGAGAAAAAAAAAGAATTTAAAGAACTGTAGTATCAGGCTGCAACATAACAACATTGAAAAAAGTGAAGGGGTGTGAATACTTTATGAATCCACTGTATGTGCTGATTCAAACAGGGATCATTAAGTACACAGGCTAAGTAGAAATGCAGAATAGAATGAGCCGTGTGTGCACATTCCTATACACGGCACAGTTCACATAACAATTGCTGTCTCCAAGAAAACATACTTGCCAACTCCTCTCTGTTTCAGTGTCATACTAATGGAAAACAGACGCACTGATTGCAGTGCACCAGTGTCTGTGTACACCTCAAAGAAAAAGTTTTATGTCTATCAAATACTCATAAAGTGCTAATATTTTTTAATGTACCCATGTACATTGACAGTTAAATTCTTAAAGGGCCATTTCACACTGATCAGTTTTTCAGTTAAAAAAAAGCGGAACAAAAATGCATAAACAAAATGTATCCCTTAAAATCCTATGGAACTCTACACACCGGTCAGTTCCGATTTTAAAGTCCAGCTTGCTGCATTTTGGTGCATGTTTGGTGCATGTTAGGGTCCATTCACACCGGGCCTTTTCTATAGGATTTAAAGGCATGAATTTTTCTTTTGTTTTTTTTTTCCAACTAAAAAAACTGATCAATACGGCCCTTAGATACACACATGCTCATTTTGTTGTAAGTAATGTTAATACTGTGCATTTTAACCCTCTAAAAGATATTTGTTGCATTGTATAGTTTGTAATGGGGGCATCCATGTTTGCTGATTGTATGCATAGGCTGCTTTGTACTGCAGCACCATAGTTTTCCATCACCACTTCTTCTCACATTACACAGCTATGAATCAGCCGTCTTCTTCAAAACAATGCAGCCCTTGTGTAGGTGATTTTCCAATAGTTGATAAGGAAGATCTAAACCCTAACTGTACAACATTTACTAGTTAGCTAAACCACTGTGTATCAGAAATAATTATAAACTGGTTTTTTTTTCATAAAATAAAATTTCCATAATTTGTAATCCTTTTGCAACTTGGTGCCGATGATCTCCTTTAATCAATTTTAGCAAACAACAGCTCATTCCTTCCACCAACAGATGGGACTGGTTTCTAGGCAGCCATGTTTTTTTCTATTTTTTTTGTGGGTCTCACCTTAAAATTCATAGGCTAAGGGCCTGGTATGGATGTTGAAGGGAATCCCAGGTGTGTTGTTTACAAACAAAGCAAGAACAAGAAAGCTGGGAAATGTAATCTGAAGGCAATGAATCACTTTAAGACCAGGCCTATTCTGACACTTCTCACGTATATGTAAAAATCATCATTTTTTTGCGAGAAAGTTGTTTAGAACTCCCAAACATTATTTATATTTTTAAGAGGCCCTGGAGAATAAAATGGTGGATGTTGCAATGTTTTGTCATGCGGTATTTGCGCAGTGGATTTTCAAATGCAAATTTGTGGGAAAAAATACATTTAATGAATTTAATGCACACAAACACAAAGTAATACCTATTTTTTTTTAAATATAAAAGATGATGTTACACCAAGTAAATAGATACCAAACATGTCACCAAACCAAAATTGCGCACACCTACGGTCAGCCAAGGGGAGAACCCAGGAAGGTGGCATAAACATTAGGAGGGGGGACCCCCTTCCGCCACCTGTAAAAGCAATTCAGCTCCTAATTAGCCACTAGGACCACTTTTACAAAAAAAAGTCCATTGCAGGCTTTAAGCAAAGATACTAGAACGATGCCTGTAGCTGCAGGCATCATCCTGATACAACCACTTAAACCCCTGCAAAATACTACTACGTCAAGGGGAGCTGAAGTGGTTAAAGGGATTTTTTTTTCTTTTGCTGTAGTACATTTAGGACATCCCCAAGCATGTTTTTTTAAGGAAATCTGTGTTTTTACCCCTTTATGACAAAAGTAAGACCAGGGGCAGACTGACCATCTAGAAACTCGGGCACTGCCCAAGGGCCTGGGGTCAGTAGGGGGCCCCATGGGATGCCCCTAGTACCTTTTTCATAGTCTTTTTTGAGTTTGGGCAAGGACACAGGGGCCCCATGATCCCCTATTGCCTGGGGGCCCCAGGAGTTGTCAGTCCGCTCCTGGGTAAGACATATCCTAACAGCTGAACATAGTTTTGCAGCTTTGACATGAGTTAGTTAAACTGTACTGTACGAACAGTATCATCACGACAACCTAACGTATCCAGGTGCATTACACTATTTTTTTTTCAGGACAAATATGGCTTCATTTGGTGGTAGATGGTAATGGATATCTCCTGATTTTGTTTTTAGTATCAAAGGAAAACTGGTCCAAATTAGTAAGATAAAACATTTATTTAAAATGTAGCTGCATATTTCTTCCTATCACCATACTGCCAAAGAACAACCCAAAATAAATGCTCCTAGTCCTGATGATCGAAGCGATACCACATATGTGCATGTTATGTATGTAATAGGACCCACAAACAATAGTGTGCATTTTGCTTTTTTATCCTACCTAATATACACTGCAACTGACACTAACTGACCCTGATACTAATTTTTTTTTTACTTTACCTAAAAATACACTGACCCTGACCTTTGACCTTAGCCCTTAACCCTGACTTTGACCTGTGACCCTGACCTTGCCCTGACAATGACCTAGATCAAACTTGGATCTAGCTTTTTTATCCGTATGTTTTACACAATTTTGCATGTTTACGTTTTTCCACTCTGGCAAGAAGAAAAAGATACAATGTATCTTTCTCTCCATTCAGAAGAGAAAAAACACAGGGGTGGGCTGTACAGTGACTAATCACTGTGCTAGCCAATCAGAAGCTCTCACATCGATCAGGTGATGGGGAACAGGGGATTGTTAGTATGAAACCCAGGGCTTTAGGTGAGAGCCCAGTCTTTGTGCTGGGAGAGCTCTGGGCAGCACACTCCCAACACAAACACAGGTACGCATATACAAAGCCTCATGGAAGAAGATCCACTTCAATGAGGCCACATATACACTATATTGCCAAAAGTATTGGGACGCCTGCCTTTACAAACATGAACTTTAATGACTTCCCAGTCTTAGTCCGTAGTGTTCAATATTGAGTTGGTCCACCCTTTGCAGCTATAACAGCTTCAACTCTTCTGGGAAGGCTGTCCACAAGGTTTAGGAATGTGTCTATGGGAATGTTTGACCATTCTTCCAGAAGCTCATTTGTGAGGTCAGGCACTGATGTCGGACGAGAAGGTCTGGCTCGCAGTCTCTGCTCTAATTCATTCCAAAGGTGTTCTATCGTGTTAAGGTCAGGACTCTGTACAGGCCAGTCAAATTCCTCCACCCCAAACTCACTTATCCATGTCTTTATGGACCTTGCTTTGTGCACTGGTGCTCAGTCATGTTGGAACAGGAAGGGGCCATCCCCAAACGGTTCCCACATAGTTGGGAGCATTAATTTTTCCAAAATGTCTTGGTATGTTGACACCTTAAGAGTTCCCTTCACTGGAACTAGGGGGCCAAGCCCAACTCCTGAAAAACAACCCCACACCATAATTCCCCCTCCACCAAACTTTAGACTTGGCACAATGCAGTCAGGCAAGTACCATTCTCCTGGCAACCGTCAAACTCAGACTTATCCATCAGGTTGCCAGACAGAAGCGTGATTCACTGCTCCAGAGAACACGTCTCCACTACTCTAGCGTCGAGTGGTGGCATGCTTTACACCACTGCATCCAATGCTTTGCATTGCACTTGGTGATGTAAGGCTTGGATGCAGCTGTTCGGCCATGGAAAACCATTCCATGAAGCTGTCTATGCACTGTTGTTGTAACGATCAGGGGTCAAGCTCAAAGACCAGTTGCTATAGCAGTGGAAAGGCTTACCTGAAACCAGCAGGATAGGTACACAGGCAGGTCACCGTGGTGGAGGAGTGGGATCACCCAAGGTCTAAGTCTAAGTACCAACCGGTGTTCACCAGAGCTCCTAATGGTGGAGATGGATTTGGCTGCGTGTTAGCACCAGGTCTCGGTCCTCGGGATCACCCCACCAGGAGGTGAGCAAGCGGAGGTCCAGTAGCATATAAACAGGTAAGAATCAAACGGAAGTGTGGTCAGTAAACAAGCCAAGGTCGGTAAGGAGCAGTAACAGGTTGGGATCAGGCAGAAGTGTAGTCGAGATCAAGCCAAGGGTCAATAACGAGTGTAGCAAAATACGGATAACAGCAGAGATGATAAGGAGCACGATATTGGCTGGAGAGCACAATAATCTGGCAAACAGGAAGTGCAGAGACATGGTTTATATCAGGAAGTTCATGGGAGGAGCAAGGGGTTCAAGGTTCATGATAAACAAGGTCAATGTAGGATCATCCAAATAATTGTCAAGGGAGCTGTCCAGCATTCCAGGTGGCTCAGCAAGAAGAAACATTGCCACTCACCGCAGAAGTCTTAGGTTCGGACCCAGGCTCTGACAGTTGTTGTGCTAATCTAAAGGCCACATGAAGTTTTGAGGTCTTTAGCTATTGACTTTCCAGATATTTGGTGACTGCTTCACAGTGTGCTTCAGCATGCACTGACCCCGCTCTGTCATTTTACGTGACCTACCACTTCATAGCTGAGTTGCTGTTGTTCCCAGTTGCTTCCACTTTGTTATAATATCACTAACAGTTGACCGTGGAATATTTAGTGGCAAGGAAATGTCACAGATAGACTTATTGCACAGGTGGCAACCTATCACAGTACCAAACTTGAATTCTCTAAGCTCCTGAGAGCGACCCATTCTTTCACAAATATTTGTAGAAGCAGTCTGCATGCCTAGGGGCTTGATTGTATACACCTGTGACCATGGAGGTGATTGGAACACCTGAATCCAATGATTTGGAGGGGTGTCCCAATACTTTTGGCATTATAGTGTATGTGTACAGGCAGCAGCAAGGGGTTAAGAGCTGCTCCCTGCCAAATAATACTTAAAAAAAAAATTTTTTTTGCATTGGTACATGTCCCCCCAACTGTGCCTAGCTCTCCATGCCCTTCATTTAACAGTCCTTCACCTATTAGCTTTGAAAATGGAGGGAATTGATTTTTAAAATTCATCTCTCATTAAATTTATTGGAGTTCTCATTAGTTCACAGTTTGACATATTTTGGATGTGTTAGCCAAATTTACCTTTAAATCAAACAGAAGTAGATTTGGTCGTCACTAGTGACAACACAAGAGCACAAGTGGCATGCAGTTCTTGTGTTATAAATGGAAAAAAACTAGACAAACCTTTATGGCAGTATTACCAGGTATTCTTGTAATGAAAGCTGCAGATTTAAAATGATTAAAAACAAATTTTAAAAATTATATTTAAAATAATATTATAAAGCCATAGTGTAGAGGTGGGCCACCGCACACAGTTGTAGGGATATTGACCGGGTACAATCCATGAAAAAAGTACATAGAATATGAAGCAGGCAGTAGGTGCATTCAATGAAACTTATAACAGAAGGAATTTTCCAATGTAGGTAAATCAATTACATTGATTAAACTACATTGCACAATTCTTCTTGTTGTAAGTTCCATTAAGTGCATCTACTGCCTACTTCATATTCTACATGATAAAGCCTATATGAGATTTTAGTAATTGGGTTTTCATGTAATTAAAGAAAGGAGGTTAAGGCAGGCCATAGATGATATGATTTTCTTTCCTGTGGTTCCAGGAAAGAAAATCACTTGATTACTCCATCAACAATAGTCAGTGTTGATGGGGGAATCCCTTCCCATGGAGCTATTGTGTTCTCCCTGTGGGGGGGAGGGGGTGCATGGTGAGCCATCCCTGTCCAGAGAACACTGATTATTGCTTTTTTCTATAGCCTCTAACAATAATTGCATGTAAAAACCTAAAATGTTGGTTGTAGCAAAGTCAATTGATGAATCAACTTGGGTACAATCAGCCTGCCCATAGATGGTTTGATTCTCGTCCAGTCCCTTCTGAACTGGCAGAAATTTGAGGCATCTATGGCTGACTTTACAGCCCATTCACACCACAACACAGTGCCCTTTAATACATAGACAGCTTAAAGCAGAACTAAACCATCCTATTGTTTTCAGCCAAGGAAACCGCCATCTTGGTCTCTGTTTGAACTTCAACTGCAATGATGCTGTACATGTGATCAGTTGTGACTCCAGCCATTTGATAGTTTGACAGTTTAGTTGAGAGCACAAGCAAATGTGACTGGTAACATTCCAAGTTCTGAGAATGTAACTATTTTATGAAACTGGTAAATCAATGGATTTACTTCCACTTTAAGAAAGGTAATTCAATCATCCCTATCTTTAGAAAAGAGTAAGAAACAAATCTGTAAGAAGAGTGTAGGAGTCCCCCTCCTCCTTAGCAATATGCTTTTCTAGTATATACTATATGCTTACCTTTATACTTAGTTTTTTTCTGATATCTTCTCGCCTCTTTGAGCCCAGAGTTGGGCTTTAACATACATCTTCACATTTATTAAAGGTCCACTATTGTGAAAAATAGAATATTCTAGTATGTGCATCTGAGTAATTCTTAGTAGTGTTTTCAATATGATTTCCAAAAAAGTTTTTTTATTTTTTTAACTCCAAAAAGGTGATACAATATAATTCTGAAGAGAGTGATGTTTCTGGATTTGGAGATATGAATATCTACTCTATTATAACATTGTTCTGCTGGTGCAGTTGGACTTTGATAACTCCCAGTGACTGGCCACTCATGTGCCCAAGTACTGTCACATAACATTTTTTACCCTAAAGTGGTAGTAAATTATCTATGCTGATTTTTACCTATAGGTAAGCTTATAGAAAAGCTTACCTGTAGGTAAAATTAATATCTCCTAAATGTGCACTGTTTAGGAAATATTCCAGCTAGCAGCAGCCTGTGACGAGACCAGCGTATGTGCTCTGTAGGAACAGCATACCTGAGCTGTTCCTTCAGAACTCTGTGTTGTGCCCGAGAGTCCAACGCGCACGCGTGGGAGTGACATCATCATGGCTCAGCCAGTCAGACAGTCAGAGCCCACAAACCCAGAAGGAAGACCAAATGAAGATGGAAGCCCTGTCAGCGGTGACAGCACTCCACTGGAAGGCTTTGTTTTAAGGTAAGTATTTCATAATGTGCTAGTATTCGATTCATACTAGCACATTATGATATTACCTTGCATGATACATTAATGCATTAAGGTAAAAATGTTTGTACTTTAGAACCAGTTTAGGTACTGCTTATCATTTTCCATAGTTTTTTCACTTTTTTGTTTTCATTTCTCTTTATCCATAGCCTCAAGCTTCTCCCAACCACTTCCTGCCTGCATTTGCGCTCTCCAGCAATGGCTGGATTTAATTACTATGGTGGGCTCCTTGATTGTTACTGTAGAGGAAAATACCTGAAATAACCCCATGGGCATGGCCATTTGTAGTCTACATGGGTGCACGTGACAACACAGAGACAAAATTTGCTGCCAGTTATATATAACGCCATAGCAGGAAGTATCTGAACAAGCCACCGTGGCAGGATCACCAGGTTTTATTTTAATGAAAGCTACAGATTTCAAAAGATTGAAAATTACTTTTGAAATTACATTAACACGTTGAAATATTATATGAGATTTAAATGATTTGGTGTAGATATGCTCATAAAAGGACTTATGTTTTATATATATATATATATATATATATATATATATATATATACTATATTGACAAAAGTATTGGGACACCCCTCCAAATCACTGGAATCAGGTGTTCCATTCATCTCCATGGCCACAGGTGTATAAAATCAAGCACCTAGGCATGCACCTAGGCATTCAGAATAGCACTACAAAAGTGTGTAGAGAGCTTCATGGAATGGGTTTCCATGGCCGAGCAGCTGCATCCAAGCCTTACAACACCAAGTGTAATGCAAAGTTTTGAATGAAGTGGTGTAAAGCACACTGCCACTGGACTCTAGAGCAGTGGAGACATGTTCCCTGGAGTGATGAATCTCGCTTCTCTGTCTGGCAATCCATTGAATGTGTCTGGGTTTGGGAATTGCCAGGAGAATGGTACTTGCCTGACTGCATTGTGCCAAGTGTAAAGCTTAGTGAAGGGTGAATTATGGTGTGGGGTTGTTTTTCAGGGGCTGTGCTTGGACCAGGGGCGGACAGACCATTTGGAAACTCGGGCACTGCCCGAGGGCCCGGGGTCAGTAGGGGGCCCCATGAGATGCACCTGGTACCTTTTTCATAGGCTTTTTTGAGTTTGGGCAAGGACACAGGGGCCCCATGATCCTCTATTGCCCGGGGGCCCCGTGAGTTGTCAGTCCACCCCTGGCTTGGACCCCTAGTTCCAATGAAGGCAACTCTTAAGGCAGGAATGTCAAACTGGTGGCCATCCAGCTGTTGCAAAGTCCCATCATGCGTCTGTCCTTGGGAGTCACGCTTGTAACTGTCAATCTTGCAATACCTCATGGGATTTGTAGTTTCGCAAAAGCTGGAGGGCTGCCAGTTTGACACCCGTGTCTTAAGGCATCAGCATACCAAGACATTTTGGACAATTTCATGCTCCCAACTTTGTGGGAACAGTTTGGGGATGGCCCCTTCCTGTTTCAACATGCCTGCACACCCGTGCACATAGCAAGGTCCATAAAGACATGGATAAGCGGGTTTGTAGTGGAGGAACTTGACTGGCCTGCACAGAGTCCTGACCTCAACCCAGTAGAACACCTTTAGGATAAATTAGAGCAGAGACTGCGAGCCAGGCCTTCTTGTCCGACATCAGTGCCTGACCTCACAGATGTGCTTCTGAAAGAATGGTCAAACATTCCCATAGACACCCTCCTAAACCTTGTGGACAGCCTTCCCAGATGAGTTGAAGCTGTTACAGCTGCAAAGGGTGGGCCAACTCAATATTGAACCCTATGGACTAAGACTGGGATGCCAATAAAGTTCATGTGCATGTAACTCACTCTCTCTCTCTCAATACAAATCACTCAGGGTTGGAATTTTTAAGGTACATGGGAGTATTTACTCAAAATTATCTTGTAAATTGGTGTCCATTTGGTGAGAACTATACAAGAAAATGAGAGGGCTGTAATCGGGGCTATTGGAGTACTCTTTCCTTATTCTTAAGAAAAGATGTGGATATCTTCCTCTTATAATATTCACTGATGCACAGTTTATGGCGGACATGATATACTGTACCCCAGGCAGCATAACTCTGACTTTTGTGGATACATCTTTTTGAAAAAATCTACTTACTCTTTATTTTCCATCTGTGGGTCATTTTGATACTACTCTATAGGAAGTCTTGTAGCACCCCTTGTGTTTTCCTTGCTTTACACTGTGAGGTGTGGACTACAAGGACACATGTCATTCTAGCTGTTGCTGTGTTTAAAATTATCTATCAAGCCACTGTTCTTTCTCTCGAGAATTGAAAAACATTTGGGCTTATTTGCAATTATATGTGTCTATATGCAGTTTATGGTGGTTTGGATATAATATTGTGCCATCTACTTGCTAATCATGTTTATTGTAATGTGCACTGTGTTTTTAATATGACCTAATAAACATTTGCAATTTTTATGAATAATTTTGATAAATCACAACGATGAGTGAGATTAAAATCACAACCATGAATGACCTTTTTCTACCTTTTTGAAGTAGGCACTTTTGTACCAATCAGATTGGATTAAGAATTTCTTATATACAGTATATATATTTATATATACAGTATATGTTCTGTATATGGTATATCATCAATGTGTTGCGTACGGAACCATCTATTGGGTGTTCACTGCAACTGCAACTGCACCTGTTTTATTATTCCCTTTCAACAAAAACAGGAAGGGTTTCAAGTTTGTTAAGAATAAAGATTTCCCAGAAACCATTGCAGCCCTTTCAGCTTCTAGAAGAACACCAGTGAAGGTTTCCTCCATTTTCCCTTTGATACACATATGCCTGTAAGTTCTTTCATTGTGTTTGTCTAAGTCACATAGCTAGAACGCATTTCAATGCATTCAATGTGATTGTAGGTAGCTGTTTGCTAGAAATGTATTCATTGTAGGCATTTGTGAGAGACATTTACAAACATATTGTACTTTCAGTTTATGTGATTGTACTGAAGTTTTGCAGAACTATTCACAGACGTAAATTCAGATTTGGAATGAAACACAAAGCTACTTCTGTTAATTTTGTTAGCTAGCTGATAGCTAACCTTTAGTAGGACAGAATAGTAAACAACATCTGTATACAGGCGAAGATAGGAACTTCACAGTAAAAAGGCATCTGTATGCAGATGAAGACAGAGGAGCTTCACAGTAAAAATCTTCATTTGATATTCATTTGAAAGTGAAAGAATCCACAGGAAAACTGTACTTGGGACCATACTCCACTTTAATTTTTTACATTAGGATCCAGATAGGAGTATGGACATTCCGCATCAAACTTCAGAGACCAGGTCTCACATATTTGGCTCTAGCTATTCAGTGCATTCCAGCAGATCATCAGTCAGTTCTGCCAGCCTCAGGACAAGAGCAAAGGCAGAAGCTGTGCGAGCAGAGACCTTATATGCTCAAAAAGAAGCTGACTGGATGAGGCAGAAAGCAGTTAGAAGCCACCTCCTTGAGGCAGAAAACCAAGTTAGAAGCCAACTCCTTGAGGCAGAAAACCGAGTTAGAAGCCAACTCGTTGAGTTAGAAAGCAGAGCTTGAAGCTAGTATGCATGTGCTCCAGAATCAAAGGGCAGCAGCATCAGCAGAAGTTGTGGTATACAAAACTGCGATTGGTTCAGAAGGAGATAAATGTCCAAGATCTTGAAGAAATAGCAACAGGAGATTCAGTGAAAAGGACTCAAGAATATGTACAGAACCATGCTCCAGACCAAGTTAAGACAGAGTATGATTCTATCAAACCTATCCCCAAAAGATTCTAAGTTTCCTGACTTGACATACCTACAGCTCTCTCCAGATATGCCTGTACTATCTCCCGCTTTTCACAGTAACTCTGGAACTGTCCCTGCACCAACGGTACACGCTCAAGAAAGCAAAGGCGATGTTAACCTTCAGAATCCATCACTCAACATGGGTTATCATGTATCCTCCTTTGGAAATGGCCCATTAGGATCTTCAAGGACAACTGATTGAGCAAAGCTCCTAACATTTTATGATTGCCCTGAGGACTATTGCACATGGAAGACTCTTTCCAAGGCATCATCAGAGATCTCAGTCTTACGGCTATAGAGGAGCTAGATCTGCTAACAAAGTGGCTCAGACAAGAGTCATCTCGACAGGCCAAGAGAATCCGGTCTGTACACATGCATGATCCAGCTGCAGGGATTAAAATGGTTAAAAAGTTATGGCAGAGGTTAGAGGAATGTTATAGCAGCCCTGAAGCATTTGAGAACGCTTTGAAGAAACAGGAAGACTTCCATTAAATCTCTAACAAAGAAAACCTAAAGTTAGTAAAACTTGGTGACATGTTGTTGGAGGTCAATGCAGCCAAGACCGAAGGCCACATTCCAGGATTGGGATACCTAGACACAGCAAATGGGATTAAACCAATAATTGAAAAGCTCCCATACAGTCTGCAAGATACGTGGATTTCTGTACAAGGAAGATATTCATGTCTCCTTCCCACCATTCAGTTTTTTCACCAAGTTTATCGTCAACCAAGCAAAGACTAGAAATGACCCAAGCTTAATATTCTTGACGTACTGTAACCTGATGTCAGCAAACATAGAGAAGATAGGAGCATAGCATGGCAATAGACCATCAGTGTCAGTCAGAAAGACATAGATGTCAGACACTGATTCAGCTTTACATCAAGGCAGGGAGGAAGATGAACCTACCCCCCTCAACTGTTGTATCCAGGTGTATGTATGTGCTGAAGGGACTAGGCCCAGATCATGTTCCAAGATTTGTTTAATGACTGCATACCCCTCTAACAAACTTGACTGTTCTGTAAAAATATATGCAGTGTTATATGATCAAAGTAATCACTCATTAGCCAAGTCAGAGTTCTTTAATGTGTTTAACATTAGAGATCAAACTTTTTTTTTACACACTAAAAACATGCTCAGGTACTATAGAGAAAACAGGACGTAGGACATTTAACTTCACTGTTCACTCTATTGATGGGAAAACACACATAAAACTTCCCACCCTCATTGAATGTGACATGATGCCTATGACGGGTCAGAAATACCAACCACTGAGATTATACAACATTTCCCTCATTTGAATTCTTAACAGATAAGATGCGCGCAATTGACCCTGATACCCAAATACTACTCTTGCTAGAGAGAGATATTCTCAGGGTGCACAAGATGCGTGAGCACAATAATGGACCCCATAACAATCCTTATGCACAACCTTTAGATCTAGGTTGGGTCATAGTTGAAGAAGTATGTTTAGGTGGGGCTCACACACCAGCAGATGTGAACTAATTTAAGACAAACATGCCTCTTAATGGGTGTCCTTCTCTATTAAGCCCATGTACTAGCTATATGCGGGTAAAAGAGACCTTTAATGCTTGAAAACTACAGCCATGCAATCCCTCATTGTGCCATTCCGGGACCACAGCTCATAGCATGGACAGTTTAGGTGACAATGTATTCACTAGAACACCAATGAAAGACCTGCTATGTCCATCGAAGATCATATGTTCCTTGATGTAGTTGAAAAGGAGATTTTTGTCAAAGAAGTAAACTACTGGGTAGCACCCATACCATTTTGCTCACCATGCACTAGACTACCAAACAACAGGGAACACAAGAGACTCCTTGTTTTACAGCGCTCCTTTGCAAGAAAACCTGAAATGAAAGGATATTTTGTTAACTTTATGCAAAGGATATTTGACCATGACCAAGCAGAACCTGACCCACCACTGAAACTGGGTGAAGTGGGTTGGTACCTACCAATCTTTGGCATCTATCACCCTCAAAAACAGGGCAGATTAGAGTAGGTTTTTATTCTAGCTCTCAGTATGTCAGCATCTCATTGAGTGACGTACTTCTCAGCAGTCCTAATTTGAAAAATATGCTGCTAGGAGTCCTTATAGGTTTTGCACAAAGAGAAAGTTGCAGTTACTACTGATGTGTAGCAAATGTTTTACTGTTTCATGGTTAGAGAAGATTACCAGAATTACCTGAGGTTCCTTTGGTTTCAAGATAATGACCTCAACAAATAAATTACAAAGTTCAGGATGAAAGATAATAGTCTTTCACCTTCCATAGCCATTTATGGTCTAAGACAAATAGCTAAACAGGGAATGAGTGAGTATGGAGAAGATGTAAAACTGTTAATCTTAAGAAATTTCTACATAGATGATGGACTTACATCTGTGCATACTGAAGCTGAAGCGGTCAGTCTCCTGCAGAGAGTTAAGGAGATGTTAGCAGGATCTAATCTTAATCTATACAAGGCGACGTCCAAAAGAAGCTCACTAATGGAAGCGTTTCCTGCAGATGACAGAGCTAAAGAGTTAAAAGACCTTGTTCTAGTTGTCGATCCTCTGTCCTTCAACAGAGCTTAGGAGTAAGTTGGAATCTCCAGACTGACAGTTTTACCTTTCAAGTGTCCAGAGAGATGAAGCCATACACACAGAGAGGTATCCTAACCACAGTAAACAGTCTTTACAACCCACTCAGGTTTTCCAGCCCCAATCACTATGCAAGGCAAAGCCTTAGAGAGCTCTCAATAGATCAATGTGACTGGGACTCCCCACTCTCGCCTGAAAGAGAAACTCAGTGGAGAACATGTGCAGAAGACTTGATTCATCTTGAAGACCTTAGTATTCCCAGACCCTATGCGCCAATGTCACTAACAACTACAGTGCGGAGTATGTGTCTTTTATTTATGCTTTACTGTGATGATGGCAGGTGTAGCATATCTCAAGGTCATAGACAGCAATGGTCAATGTCATTTAGGGTTTATTATGGACAAATCTAAACTAGCTCCAAGACCAACACACACAATGCCACGTTTAGTTATGTGCAGCTGTTTTGTTCAGCTAGCAGAAATGAAAATTGAAAAAATGTACTTTGAGCCCAATGCAGGTAAATACTGCACTGACCACAAAAGTTTGTTTGGTTATATTCACAATACAGAAGACTTTATGTGTAAGTCTCAAACAGGATCGCACGCATTAGAAAATCCACCAAATCAGGTCAGTGGCATTATGTTACCACTAGTCAGAACCCAGCAGATCATGGAACCAGACTAATTCAGGCAGCTCACCTGAAGCCTACCAACTGGTCCTTAGGCCCAGATTTCTTGCGTCATGCAGATACGAGCAAGCCACTGAAAGCTGGGGTATTTGATCATATTGAACCAAATTCTGACAGTGAGATCAGACTTGAAGTGACAGCCTTGGCAACTAATGTGCATGAACACCAGTTAGGTTCACACAGATTTTCCTAGATTCTCAAGTTGGAAGTCTTTGATGAAAGGTAAAGCAACACGTATACACATCCATAAGTCCTTTTGCAGCAGCCCTGCTAAAGTATACCTCTGACCTGTCTCAGATTTAGTAGTCCTTTCCCAGAAAAAAGAATTACCTAGTTAAACATTACAGTAATTCAAAGATATACAATAGTGGTACATATTTATACCAGGCGGTGAGTGTTCTGTATATCATATATCATCGTGTTGAGTAGGGAGCCATCTATTGGTTGTTCACTGCAACTGTACCTGTTTTTATTGTTCCCTTTCAACAAGAACAGGAAGTGTTTCATGTTTGCTAAATAATAAAGATTTTACATATATATATATATATATATATCCATTATTAAAGGAAAACCCTGGGGATTGCAATAAAGTATAAATAATAGCTACCATTGCTAAACTGTTTTTTAAAAGTGCAGGCTCCAGAGCCATCATCCCTATCCTGCCTTCTTTATCTAGGGAGTACTGACCTGGAAAAAATTGGTAAGACAGGAGGTCATACTTAATTGGCTGCATGCTTTTTCCAGGTGGCTCATTATGTAAAGAAGCAAAGAATAAAACAATAACAGCCCATCAGTTTGCACCTTTAGAAACCATTTCAACAATGACACCTCCCAAATTACTATCCTCATGAAATCCTTTTAAGGAAAGTAGAGTTTCCTTTAAAAGTCAATCTTGAGGGATCATGTTAAGAAACTAAACAACCTCTTCAAAGAAAAGTAGCTATTAATGTGTTTAAGTATGTAAGAGTATATCACATTTTATTTTCAATTACCTCCCTAAATGGAAGTAGATGTTAAATAAAACGGTAGACCTGGCCATTAGCTAATAGTCATATTATTTGGCCAATGTTTAGTCTAAGCAAGTTGCAGTATCCTGTTTTTAATGTGGCACAGGTGGCATTAGATATCGGCTTTCTGTCTGAAATACGTAACTGTATGTAGTGTAATCTATTTTCTATTATTTGTCTAGATTTCTGGTTCAAGACCATCGTTCAACATAATGTAGCAAAAGTGGATGCTTTGTGATGCTTCAAACAGTTTTGATCCATGGAAATCAAATGTGTTTTGATCTGTTTTCCAATAATTCATGTGTCTGTTTATTTTCCTTCAAGATGCTTTTGAATCTCGCTTATTGAGCTGTGGCACATTTTGGCAAATGATGCTGGCAGAAGACTGCTACCATCTGTCCTAACGTAAACGGAGGACATGTTTGTATATGTATGTAGAAAACATCATTATTGCAAAACAGAAACTGTGTTGAACTTGGCTGTAGAGTCAATGCTAAAAATTCATCACAGTAATTGCAGAATGGGGTATGCAAATTTGCAGCTCATTTTGAGCTAGAGGGCAGTCAATGGGGCTTAATGATTGCAAAGACACTGTACAGCCCTTCCTATTAGACAGAAGAAGATAGCTGGAGGGCTGGTAAACAGTGTGAAGACTTGATGAAGAGTGCAGTACAATGATTGAGGTCTACATCTTGCATAACGTGACGCAAGACTGAACGATACAGAGGCTCCATCCAGAGCAAGACCATCCCACTTATTGCAAAATCTTTCTACCTTAACTCAATAGCAATGAGCTTTAGTAGGGATTTGCAACAAATGGTGTATTCCCTGCATAAAGTCAAGAATCTGGATACATTGTTCTTGTATAACAGTTATAATATTAAAATATGAAGGTTAGCTATGGTTTAATGAACAAAATTAGGTATTTTTCCCCTAGCCTCATCATAACATTAATAAATGATAAAGACCTCATATGCAGCTTACAGTTCAAGTAGCCATTGCAATCCATATAAAGCTGCCTCTTAAGTTCACACGCATGTGTTTGCAGCCCCTATGCTGTATAATGACCTGCCCATCAATCTGAAGAAGAGCACATTATACTCTAGGAGCTGGTGGGGTGTGCAGAAAATCCAGAGGTTAACATCTAGTTTAGTGGATTTCTACGGCTATCTAAACAATACCAGTAAATAGCAGTAAAGAGACGCTTTCTGCTCCTGCCACCTGTTTATCTTTTATAGGGTTAGTTATAAGGGCCAAGAAGGATATATTTAATGGTAAATATGGGAGCTGCTTTAGCTGCCACAAGAAATGTTTATATAGCTATGTTTAATAGCATAGCAAGGTATGTCACCTTATTTTTTACTGCAGCTAAGAAATACAGCTAGGTCACATCTCCACCCCAGCCTGTGACTGAACAAGTAAGAAGCAGCAGAAGCCTGATCATGCCACTTCTCTCTTCCTTTCAGCATATCAGCATATGTGCATGCAGCAGAGCCCGATTTGATTTTTTAAAGTTGGCCTAAACTCAAAGAGTGAAGATTTGCTATCTTATAGAGAAAATCTGTAAATGTTATTTGTGTCAAAGCAGTAACCTGCAAAATCTATCTTCTTGAATTCCTGGAAGTTCTAAAACTTCATAGCTACAGTATATACAGTTGTGTTCAAAATAATAGCAGTCAGACATCACTAACCTGATCAATCACTGTTTTTGGTAGAAATGATATTTCTACATGGCAAATAATTTACTAGCAGATGTAGTAGAGTAATAGAAATCCAACAGACCCAACAGTCATGACATGCATGCTGTTGATTCTGTGTAATTGAATCACTAATTGAAAGGGGCATGTTCAAAATAATAGCAGTGTGGAGTTCTATTAGTGAGGTCATTCATGCTTTAAAAAACAGGTGGCAATTATTGCCCTTATTTAAGGATGGAAGGCAGCAAATGTTGTACATGCTGTTACAGTGCATTTCTCTCTGAAATTCTGAGGAAAATGGGTCGTTCTAGACATTGTTCAGGAGAACAGCGTACCTTGATTAAAAAGTTGATTGGAGAGGGGAAAACATATAAAAAAGTGCAGAAAATGATAGGCTGCTCAGCTAAAATGATCGCAAATGCTTTAAAATGGCAACCAAAACCTGAAAGACGTGGAAGAAAGCGAAAAACTACCATTCGAATGGATAGGCGAATAGCCAAAATGGCGTGGACTCAGCCAACAATCAGCTCCAGGAAGATCAAAGAAGGTGTAAAGTTCCCTGTGAGTACTGTTACAATTAGAAGACGCCTATGTGAAGCCAAGCTATCTGCAAGAAGCCCCCGCAAAGTCCCACTGTTGAAAAAAAGACATGTGCTGAAGAGGTTACAATTTGCCAAAGAGCACATTGACTGGCCTAAAGAGAAATGGCGCAACATTTTGTGGACTGATGAAAGTAAGATTGTTCTTTTTGAGTCTAGTGGCTGGAGACAGTTTGTCAGACGACCCCCAAACACTGAATTCAAGCCACTGTACATGTGAAGACAGTGAAGCATGGTTGCGCAAGCATCATGATATGGGGATGTTTCTCATACTACGGTGTTGGGCCTATTTATCGCATACCAGGGATCATGGATCAGTTTGAATACATCAGAATACTTGAAGAGGTCATGCTGCCTTATGCTGAAGAGGAAATGTCCTTGAAATGGGTATTCCAACAAGACAACGACCCCAAACACATCAGTAAACGTGCAACATCTTGGTTCCAGACCAACAAGATTGACGTTATGGAGTGGCCAGCCCAATCCCTGGATCTTAATCCAATAGAAAACTTGTGGGGTGACATCAAAAATGCAGTTTCTGAGGCAAAACCAAGAAATAGAGAAGAACTGTGGAATGTAGTCCAATCATCCTGGGCTGGAATACCTGTTCACAGGTGCCAGAAGTTGGGTGACTCCATGCAACACAGATGTACAGCAGTTCTCAGAAACAGTGCTTATACAACTAAATATTAATTAAGTGATTCAAGGGAAAGCAAAATCTTCAAACATTTTTCAGTTTATATAGTGAATGTTTGAGTTTGTAAAGAAGAATACAAACACTGCTATTTTTTTGAACAGTCTAATATTCACTTTTCTTCAATTTTTTTAGAGGAACAACACAAATTTGATAAATTTTTCTTCATGTTTTGATTTGGAATAGAATGTGTAGTGTTCCCAATGCATTTGTGTGCATGGAAATAAAAGCTATTAGAAGGATTTTGAGCTTTATTCACTTTTTTCAACACACTGCTATTATTTTGAACACAACTGTATATGCAGTGAAATCATCCAAGAAACTTCTGCCTTTAAGTGCTACTTTTATGAGCTTTGGTGATATCACTCCTGTTCAGATCACTGTTCCCAATGCTGGAGAGAAAACTGTACATGAGGACCTTCAGTGCTGGGATCTTCGTGCTTGTGTGTCATTCATTCTGTGGATCTGTGCCTTCACCACCTTTCCTGCTACTTCTTAATCATTAAATCAACAGTCAACAGATCACCAGTTATTAGAAGAGCAGCACTGACAAAAGAAAGCAACGCTTGGCTTCTTTCAAGATGACCACCTCCACACAGAGACAGTGCGGAACAAGGCATTAAAAGTTAATTATGGGGAACGGTTAAACTGCAGAGAGTCTTTAGGAAATACTGGAGTCTACTATTACTTTGTGCTCTGCTTCCACAGTTCAGGTCCTCCTTAAAAAAATGCTACCTGAAGTGGAACTTCACTGCATAAACAAAAGTTTGTCTTTATGCTTCTGCCCCCACCCCCTTTGCAATTGTTTATTTACCAGCGGCACTGCTTCCTCGCTGCCATTCTGGCCAAGGCTAGAATGATGTGTTCTGCTTCTGTAGCCCCCTTGCAAACCTCATCACATATTCCAGGATGTTGCAGGAGCTTTGCATCATCGGAGGCCGGGATGCCAGAACACTGAAGAGGCAGCCAGCTGAAAAGGACCAAACAGGGCACAGTCATTACTGAAAGCTAAATTGCTATTTATTCCTAAATACAGGGGGAGAAATACTGACCACTGAGCTATGTATGGGGGCTGTGCTCCCCCCTACTGTGGTGACCATGAAAGCTTAACATCCTCAGTGTGCATGTAAAATGATTAATGATTAAATTTGTAGACTTCTTCATAAGAGTTTTGCTGTTGGCATTCCTTCCTGTATTTAAGTTTAGTAATATTTTCCCTTTCTTCTTACAAAAAAGGTGATGAGCCTTGAGGAACTACATCTCCTTTGATACCCTACAGAAGTTCTTTGCTGAACCAGAGTTCTTTTTACAACTTGGTTGCCTCACTTTAAATTACCTCTTTTAAGCTAACGCACAAAAAGCTGAGTTCAATAGCCATGATATGGGTACACCCTGGATAAACATTGTGGATACTTATTGGGATATGAGTTAATGTAGTCTTACTGATATATTTTGAATATATAGCTGATTGCAAGCTCCTATGGGTTATCCCAGGGGGCTCTTTTCTCCCTGTCCCTTGAAAATGGCTGTATTGAGATGTAAGCTTTGGTTATATGTATTTTGAGTGGCAAAATGTAATTCATATTTATGTACATGTTATCTCTAATTATTATCTTAGCCACTTCACCTCTGGAAGGTTTTACCCCCTTTATGACCAGGGCATTTTATGCTATTCAGCACTGCACTACTTTAGCTGGCAATCATGCGGTCATGTAACACTCTAAGCAAATTAAATTTATATATTTTTTTTCAACACAAATAGAGCTTTCTTTTGGTGGAATTTGATCACCACTGGGGTTTTTTTTTCATTATGTAAACGAAAAAAGGCAGAACATTTAGAAAAAAAAAGATATTTTCTACTTTGTATTATAAAACATATCCTATAAAAATTAAATAATCAAATGCCTTCAAAAATGTAGGCCAAAATGTATTCTGGTACATGTCTTTGATCAAATAAAATCCCATTAAGTGTTTATTAATTGGTTTGCGTGAAAGTTATAGTCTACAAATGACAGTATATATACTGGAATTTATATATATATATTTTTTATACTAGTAATGGCAGTTGAAAATGGATGAAAAAAAAATCCTGATAAAAGTATATTCATTTACTAATTTGTTTGTGTGAAAGTTAAAATGATTACAAACTCAGATGTACTGACGATCTCATTTCTTGAGGCCCGTAAAATGCTATGACAGTACAAATACCCCCCAAATGACCCCTTTTTGGAAAGTACACAGTCTAAAGTATTCAGTAAGAGGCATGGCGAGTTTTTTGAAATTGTAATTTTTTGTCACAATTTTTGGGAAAATGAAGAAATTAAATACATTTGTTTCACTTTTTTTTTTACATACTGTCGCCAGTGCAGTACAGTATCATCATATGACTGGTGTGGCAGTGATAAGGTATACTTTGGTGACATTAAATAGTTTTTTATTAAATTTTTTAAAAATGTTTTCATTTATTTACTATTTTTGTACATACTGTACTTTCATCAGAGTAGTTCAGTGTCACCAGAGTAACACTGTACTACTCTGGGAGGGGGATCAGAGATATATTTTTTTACACTTTGATTGCTGTTACAATTGTAGCACTACCCCCACAGGGGCCATTTGATAATGCTTGTCCTCAGTGGTTGCCCTGTGCTTGTAAGCCTCCTTACACCTCTGACACTCTGGGTTCAGACATATTTCAGCAGTATAGAATAATAATGCAGGAGACACAATTATATAGTAACACCTCTATATTAGACTTGTTCAAAGAGTAGGCTACAGGAATTATGAGTTTAGGATATACAACTCTAAAGCAGAATACTGGTACTGGTAAAATTGAAATAATCAATTAGCAACATTTAATAGGTTATACAGCCATGAGTACTAAGCTTCAAGTATTTAATTGCAACACAAGCAGCAAAAGGGAGAAGAAAATCCTTGTTGACATATTAGCTGTCTCCAAGCCACTAGCATTGCAACGGGGCATGCAATTATGTAAATGTATGCTCTGGCACAAATAGATATAAGTACCCTAGGTTGAATAACAATGACCTTAGAAGGGAAAATGTCCATTTAACTAGAGATTACAACTTGAGTCCTGCTATGTGTAAAGTTCCTGATATGGTGGTATCTGCTGTCTTCTGCTAGTAATGGTGGAGCCCATAAACATTAGTGAATACTGGTAATTCAATTAAGTTAAACAGACAAGCCGTGGTACTGTTCAAAACAAAGGTCCCTTGGTAACTGAGGTGTAAAGGTGTCTGCATGCAATGTTTCTAGATTGATGACAGAAAGAGGTTGGGCATCCGCCCCCTCACCAATAGAAACAAGAGTCCTAGAAACAAGAGTTCTTGCCCAGGCTCTTGGATGTTTGCAGGGATGTTCATAGTTAACGTGTGATGGCCTGTCAAAGTGACAAGCAGAGATCACTATCTGAATACCTGGCAGTGGCAGTCCCGATGCAGAGAAGCTGATGAGATCCTAGTGTGGTGATCAGCGTAATTCCTTTGCTGAACTGAGGTGATGATGAGTTTCACAGCAGTAGGCCAGCAACCTGTCTCTAGTGGAGAATGGCAGTCCCCCTGTGTTCAGTTCTGAATCCCAATCCAAGAGAGAGAGCCAGTCCCTTGCTGTAGAATATATCTGTTCTCCCAGCATCCTTCTGGTTCACCAGCTCTCTGGTAGTTGTAGTTCAATCAGCACTCAGAAATACAGTATTTTCTATAGGACTACAGGTCTCAAGATCCTCTGCTATCAGAAGAACTGGATCCACTTTGCTAATAGGAAGTGATGTAGCAGTCCCAGTACTGACAACTAGGGAGAAAGGGATTAATCATAGTCTCATCTGTAAATGTCCCTGAAAGGCATAATGATTTAGGCAGCACCTGGCTACACAATGATGATCACTGTAACAGCAATGTTCTGAACTGTCATGAATGGGTTACATTAATTCATTTTCTGCGCAGTTTAAAACAATCACTAAAATTATTAACCAAAACTGGAAAATTTTAAAAACTGATCCGATTTTAACTAGGATTTTGCCGGACAAGCCCGAGATTATGTTCAGGAGAGCACAACCTTTGAGAAATACAATAGCCCCTAATATTATTAACCCGCCTAATAACATTACCTTTTTTAATAACATGGTGGGTTTTTTCCCGTGTAATAATTGTATTATATGCACATGTAATGGACACAGGAAAAAGAGAATTGATGATTTTGTGTCCACTAGTACGGGAAGGACTTATAAAATCAACAACTTCATATCATGCAATAGCAGATATGTCGTTTATCTTTTGCAGTGTCCTTGTAAAAAACAATATGTGGGACGCACCATTAGGAGACTCAGGGACCAACTACGGGAACATGTCAATAATGTAAAAAAGGGCTACAAAGAGCACTCATTGTCAATGCACTATAGGACACATCACAACAGAGACCCATCTTCCTTGATATTTGCGGGAATTGATGTAGTACAAAACCACTGGAGGGGAACGAATAAAAAGAGGACAGTTTCCCAGATGGAAACTAAATGGATTTACCAGATGGATTGTATGCGTCCTAAAGGGCTCAATATAGAAATGGACATAAACTGTTTCATTGATAATAGCTAGAATAATTTTTATTCCTCCTATTATGCCACCCCCTTTTGTGTCTTTGTTACCAGTCGGCCTTTCATTAGTCGACTTGTTTTAGGTCCTAGCAAGGTCAATTCTTAAATTTATTTTGTTTTCATTTTGTTTTCATTTTATTCTATTTTTATCCTATTCTATTCTATTTTATTCCGTTTTAACGACTGTATGGTAATTTACTATTTTATATTTTAATTGTTGTAATTAAAATAATATGTTATATGCTTGTAATTAGGTATTGATCATCAGTCTATTATATGTTGTGATATTACCAGCCTATTGTGGGCTGTGATGTTGATAGGGATCACCAGGTATAATGTATTGTAATTTTATTCATCCGGCCCGGGGAATCATTGTCCATATCTGCACGGATCGGAGTGATAATGCGTCTCAGTCTGTGCTGGATAATGGTTTCCGCGGCAACACAATTTTCCCTGGTGATCCTCATTATGCCGTTTACTGCATGAACTCCGTACTGACGGCGCTCGCGCATGCGCCGTTCGGCGGGCTACATAAAAATGGCGCCCGATATGGAGACATTTGTCCTTTGGAAAATGGCGCGCGGTAACGGCGCATGCGCCAGTTTCCGTATTTAAGCTTTGTTTCAGACGTCCACCACTGTAAGCTAACCCCCTATGACTACGTTCCCTCACACGAAACGCGTCAGGAAGCGGCTACAGAGGTGTGACGTCACGCCGACCGGCGCCACGAGGGCCCCGGCGGCCATTTGCAATTTTATTTGGAGGGTCAGTATTTTTCTTGCTCCTGCCTGTATTGTCTTTGGGGAATAAATATTCCTTGCCATAAGGATATCACACTATTTGGCCTCCTCTGTTCTTTGAGCTCCGATGGGAGCCATTCATATCTGCAGAGCGGCCATCTCCACACGTGGCGACATTACCATACGGTCAGAGGCACTTGACCAGATCTGACCAGACCCATCGTAGGATCCTTGATGTCCTGAAAGCAATTGCTGATTAATGCGCATTGGGATTGCGTATCTGGTGAGTGCGCAATCCTTACATATTTATCACCTCATCCACGGATCCAGATTGTGGATTTCTTGAAGATCATTTGGGATCTTTCCAGATCACACCATAGACTGCATTTTGTTTAGTGTCCAATCACCTATAGTCACCAATAGGTGACATTTTTATCTTTGCACTAATATATTGTTTTATGCAACTCTATGGGTTTCTGCATTAAGATGTTTATATGTTTTTACATATTTTAGCGCTGCACCTTGTCTATTTATTTTGGGTTACATTAATAACAGCTGAGATTACTAGTGATCTGAGATTGGCTACAGCCAATCACAAGGTACAGGGTGCTATGATTGGCCCAAGTACCATGTGATAGCTGTGGGCCAATCACAGCATTAATGTATAGGAAGCACAGCTGTTATGAACGACAATCATTCATAACAGTTTTGTTGACATTGGCTCAAAACAGGCACTGGACACAGCAGTCATGGGAGTGGCATGCTGTCACTCCTAACCTGGATTAGGCTGGGTGATGTACATGTACATCATCCAGTCTGCCCATGCTGTTTGCAGTAAATATACTGTTGACGGGCAGAAATTGGCTAAAGTAGTATTGTTTTTAGCTTAACACATTGAGCACAATAAAATAAACACCCAAAAGTAATCTATTTGGTAAAATTCTTACCCCAGTACCTGTAAATTACAACTTTCAATGCTGCTGGCTCCTGCTCCCCCAGTACTGCTTCTCTGAACTTCTGGTCTTCACAGGAAAGAGTTAACAGTGGACAATGCAGTCACCATTCTGTGAACCTGGAGAAGGGAGAGGGAGAAGGAGGAGGATAAGAAAAGAGCAGGGGAGTGCTTTAATAACCTAGACAATGAGGTTGTGGTTTTCTAACACAGGGTAGGGAGGCAGAGCTGTAGTCTCTGTGTACCAGGGTTCCTCCATAGGCTGCTGTGAGAGAGAGGAGCCACCCTAAAACAGAAAACATGGGTCAGTGGTCTTGGCACCAGCTTGCTCTGTAACTTATTAAATCAGACACTGAAAGTGCTTTAAAAATGTAGGGTTTAATACTTCTTTATTAACTGTCAAAACCAGTGAAGAAATTTTTATTTTTACCTTTAAAGTGGAACTATAGGCAAAAATGTTTTTCATTTTGGATAGAGGATTATAACCCCCCAGCATATGCTACACTAATAAAGTGATTAATCAGTGTATTCAAATAAAACAATAACCAGTCCAACATACAGTATGATTATTTTTTGGACAATACTGCTCTTCGGACATAAATCACCCACATGCTCCTTCCACCACGGCACATATTTGTGCTTTCCACAATGAGTGTGGCTCTCAGCAATAGAGAAGTCAGAACACGCCTAATATGAAGATCCTATGTTCCTCAGGCAATTTTACAAGTTCTCAGTAATGCTCAGAGAGATAAATGGAAAGGAGCAAGGAAGCTCACATAGTGTAATCCATATATACAGTTTATTTAAAACTGTTAAAACCATCATATTCTCATCAGGGGTGGACTGACAACTCATGGGGCCCCCGGGCGATAGGGGATCATGGGGCGCCTGTGTCCTTGCCCAAACTCAAAAAAACCTATGAAAAAGGTACCAGGTGCATCTCATGGGGCCCCCTACTGACCCTGGGCCCTCAGGCAGTGCCCAAGTTTCCAAATGGTCAGTCCGCCCCTGATTCTCATAGAGAAAAGCTGGCATTCAATGTTACAATCCAGGGATCCCGTTAAAGGCCGCGCATGCGTAGTGATGTCATGATCTTCCATGATTTATTTGGTGTGCCTTTACCTCCTATGTGCTGCTGCTTTCTTATATATATTTTATTTTCACTTTTTTTGGTCTTAGTTCCTTTTGCGAGGTGATTTTTTATTTATAATGGGAGGAAATTCCTGCAAATTAAGATAATTCCTTGGAAGAATTCCCTTCTATTACTTTTCTGACAACAACAAAAAATTTGGAATTTTCTTTTACTTTCCATTTCAATGATAATGGTAAACAAATAGAGAAAGTGAATATCCCTAACCGGGTCACAGACAGCAATAAAAACTGACAAGGGTTCTAATACCTCTCCACTCCATCCAAAAGAAAAAAAGTTTTGCCTTTAGTTATACTTTAATTTCCTTTTCAGGAGCCTTCTACCAAACCCAACTGGAAGGGTCTCTTTAGGAAAAAAAATCCATACTTATTAACTGGACTCAACACTTTTACCTTCAAACTTAACTGACATTATTTTTAATTACCTTGGGGAGTTTTTGAAACAAATGTACATTTAGATAAAATATATAAAGGTAAGAAATGGTGTGCAATACAAATTCTGAGACCCTATTAAAGGCTATTAACACAGACCTGGCATCATGTATATGTTTTCATGTTAAGTGTATGCATGCTAATGTGTGACTACCATGTATTTAGTACTCACTATATTCCCACTGACAATGCCTTCATCTGCTTTTTTTTTTTCAAAAGGACTGCACCATCTTTGGTCAGACATTATCCAGCTTTAATAATCAGGGAAATCCTGGTGCCTGAACAGTTCACAAAAGAATGACACAGATCTCCTCCCTGCTACAGCCTCTCACCTTTATACAAAGTTCTTGGCCCCTCTCTATTACCTCTATGCTTGCCCAGGGGACACTTTGGAGTGACTGTACTCCAAACGAGCTCACAACCATGTAAGTGAATTATTAAAAATCTATGTAATGACACAGACAGTGTATCATTGTAAGTATAAATGAGTATTTAGAAACATCTTGTATTCATTTTTAGAGATAACTATTTAAATGTGCAGGTGCACTTTCATTTGTTATATATATACTCTTAAAAGAACAAGTGTACCAACAACCATACATTGGTGAAAATATAAAAAAAGGGGAAATTGTATATCTTTACACATTTTACAATGGCTTGAGCCTATATACCTCGTAAACTTCAATAAAGTGTGTTCCAATTTCATATGTCACATAATATTAAACATATATCAGATATAACATACATAAAAGAATAATAATGTGGCGGAAAAAAAAAATTAGAAATTGTATACTCCAAACAGTAAACAAGGCAGGTATTGGAAGATGTGGATCTCTTTTGCCATCAAAGATCAAAAAAGCTCAGAGTGTGCGTGCCTTTAAGAGCTACCTATGCGAGCCTATGCGGTCCTCCAGGGATTCCAACCAGCCAAACACTAAGGGGTTAACGAGGCATATACGTTACACTTAACCTCAAAAAGAAACCAAAGTAGCCAGCATAGGTTTTATTCCACAACAGCGCAGTAGATATACACTCACACAATCCAATAAACAAAGCAGCACAAATCTAAAACTGCCACACTATCCACATTCGGCGGGCGTGATGACGTCACCAACCAGGCCCCACCCGACATGTTTCGCTACCTATGAGCGTCCTCAGGAGAATGGAGCATGGTTGGTTAATATGTCCATAAGTGCTGTAGAAATAAATGTTGAAAATCAAGATAGAAGAAACAGTGGGGTTGATTTACTGAAGGCATGTACAGTTGTACTCTATAAGGGAATTTGCTTCAAAGCTTAGTAAATGAGCTCTGCTGACTTGCATCATCCAATCATATAGAAGCAAAAATGTTTTTTTTTTCCTTGAATGTGATTGGGCTAATGCCCTTGCAGAGTGCAACAGCATTTGTAAAATGAAATTAATTTGCCTTTAGTAGATCAGCCCCACTGGAAATACATGATTGGCTCATTCTCAGCCTGTACACACTGATTTTTTAAAACTTGCGCCAGAAAACACATCAAAGAAGAATCTGTGACTGTAGGGGTTTTAAGGGGGCATTTTACTACATTGCAGTCACTATTTCCACAGCCTGAAATGTCTGGTAGCTTAAAAAATTACAGAACAAATTTTCATAGAACATGATTGAGCCCATTTTTTCAAGATGTCGGGACATCCAAGATGTTTCTATTCCTGAAAGTTATTAATAGCTTATCCATAAAAAGAATGCTAAGGTTTAACTTGTCTGCAGACCGTATTCGATGACATATTCCCCAGCACCTTCCACTAGATGGCAATGTCACTCCTTTATGCTTTTACAGTAAATCATCAGTAATCCAAAATTCAAAACTTTCATCCCTACTAAACGGGGGATTCCAAGCAATTCTCCATGTTAAAGTAGACGGATTATGTTTACAAATAGCAGCAAAAGCTACACGGTTCATACAAACATTTTAGTAAATCTGCAAAGCAATACCCAGTCTACAATAACACACTGATTAGTATTATGTTACATAACATTAAAGTGAATTTGAAGTAACTTTCAGTAACTCTGCAAGTGTATCAATACATTCCTGACATGTCACAATGTTCAACAACAGTAATTAAAAAAAAAAAAACCCATTGTGGAGGTATCCTGCATCCCAAACGTGTATACCGGGGCAGTGCACAATACAGTGTCCCTCCTGTGTCTGTACCACATACAGTATATACCTCTGCTTCCCCTGCTGGTAACATACAGGAATTGCAGGATGTCTACTGCAGCGTGGTCTGATACAATTGTTAGGTGACCACGCTTGTTATATGCCATGTTTCAAGCATTGAATTTTGCAATTGCGACATTTGTCTTTTATGTCTGAACAAAGAAGGTGATGTTTTGCATAATCTGAATGACTAATTCTATAATTTAAAAAAAATATAAAAATAGAGCCCTGAAGCTACAAGCCAGTGACTTTACTTAGGCTGAGATGATGCCATCAATCTGCTGCAGGCAGGAGGAAGCATTTCCTCGGTCTCTTCTCCTCCAGTCAGTGGCGTCCCTAGGCAGGTGCAGGGAGTGCACGCCGCACCGGGTGACACCTATCGCACGGGGTGACACCGGACCCGCTCCACAAAAAGGTACGTTTTAAAGCAAGCCGACGATCCCCGCAGGATGGATCGGATCGGCGGCTTGAGCATTATAGATCGGAGTCTGATCCATTATGCTCCTCAATCCACAGATCCGATCCATCTTGCAGGGATCGTTGGCTTGCTTTAAAACGTACCTTTTCGTGGAGCTCGTGGAGAGATTAGTTAACCCCGTATAGGTTGCAAGCTGACGATCCCCACTGGATGGATTGGGGAGCATAATGGATCAGACTCCGCTCCATTATGTTCAAGCCGCAGATCCGATCCATCCTACGGGGATCGTCAGAGGGGTGACACCAAGTGTTACTGCACCGGGTGACACCAACCCTAGGGATGCCCCTGCCTCCAGTTATCAGACTGCCACTTTGTAACTTTGTTGTCCCAATGTGAATGTGGGGGGAAGGGAGGTTTTGTGCATGGCATCTGGGGTCACAGCTAAGAAATACCATTTGTGATGATGCCTGAACAATTATGTCACCCTCCTTCTGTAAAAGAAAGCAGATGAAGGTATACTGTAATTTCTGTGGGAGGTAATAAAAAGCAGTAAGTGTTACACTTATCACCTATCATGTATGCACAACCTCAAAATTACATAAAGAAATAATAAAGTGGTTCTATAGGCATTATTTGTTTTTTACCTTTATGCATTCTCTGCATTATGGTAAAAAACCTTCTGCATGCAGCTTTCCCCACCAGCACCCCCCCCCCCCCCTTTGTACTTCCCTTAGCCCGATTTTGATCCGGCGCTGTGCACAAGAACCAAGGCTCTCTCAGCTCTCTAACTCCTCATTGGCTCAGACACAACAGTGGGAACCATTGGTTCCCCTTGCTGTCAATCACAATCAGTGAGGAGGAAGTGGGAAGTGGGTGTTTATCTTATGGACACACAGAGCAGGCTCAGGCTCAAGTCTTCACAAGTGCCCCCATAACAACTGGCTTGCTACTGTGTCCACTTGGTGAGGGAGAAGGGACCAGGAGCGCCGGCAGGGGACCCAGAAGTGGAGGATTGGGGATTCTCTGTGCAAAACTATTTCACAAAGCAGGTAAGTATAACATGTTGATTATTTTTAAAAATACAATTTTAACCTTTTCAATCACTTTAATATTACATATCATGGAGCAGTTCCAGCTTGAACCATTTTATTTTCAAACAATAAGAAAATATGTAGGCTGTACTGAATGTACAAGATTAATCCCTCCTAACCCCCACCCTCTTAGATTGTAAGCTCCCAGGAGCAGGGCCCTCCTTTCCCTCTTGTATTGTTGCTGTATTCTCTCCCTTTATATTGTAAAGAGCTGAGCGAACTGTTGGCACTATTTAAATCCTGTATAATAATAATAATTCCAGTGAACCTTCTGTTATTCCTAACTTTGGCATCTAACCTCATCAGTTCTAAACTCCTCCATCTAGCATCAAGTGAAATACTTAACCCCTTGACACCAACAGTACGCATATGCTGCACTACAGAACTGGGCTTTTTTCCGTGGAGCCGCATATATGCATAGTTGTGTTTGTGTTGGGACCAGGGGCAGACTGACCATTTGGAAACTCGGGCGCTGCCTGAGGGCACGGAGTCAGGAGGGGGCCCCATGAGATGCCCCTGATACGTTTTTCATAGGCTTTTTTGAGTTTGGGCAAGGACACAGGGGCCCCATGATCCCCTATTGCCCAGGGGGCCCCATAAGTTGTCAGTCCGCCCCTGGTTGGGACCGTGCTCTCATCAGGATGCCTGGGTTCTGTTCTAACTATTGGGACCCGGGATTCTCGGTTCTGGGTCATCTGATCGCTGTGATAGCCTCTGATTGGCTATCACAGTGATCAGTCACTGTGCAGCCTGCCCCTGTGTTTTCTTTTCTCTCGTAATGGGGGAGAAAAACAATGTTTATTCCCTCATGCAGAGAGAATATAAAGAAAAAAAATAAAGAAAAAAACAATGGAAAGAATAAAGTAAACATAGCTAGATCAATGTTAGATCTAGGTCAGTGCCAGGGTTAGTGTTAGGGTTAAGTAAAGGTCATAGGTCAGGGTCCTTAAATTTTGGGCAGTATTCTTTTTATAAAAGTAGTATCATTACCAGTGTATTTTTGGTAGGATAAAAAAAGCAAAATGTGCACTATTGTTTTTGGGCCCTACTATGGGTACAAACAACAAATAACATACACATATGGGGTATCACTGTGATCATCAGGAGCAGGTGAATTAGTTCAGGTTGTTCTTTGGTGTGAGGTTATTGTAGTAGCAAGAAATATGCTGCTAATTTTAAAAAAATGGTTTATATTTACTATTTTGAGCCAGTTTTCCCTTGAAAATAAAACATCTGGAGATATCTGTTACTGTTTACCACCAGAGAAAGCCCAATTTGTCCTGAAAAAACAAGGTATTATCTACCTGAATACACATACGTATTTGCGGTGATATGTCCAGCTTTACTAAAAGTTGCAAAATTGTGTTTAGGCATTTAGATTTGTTTTACCCTTTATCACTAAAGGGTTAAGCTTATACATTATAAGTTAAACCCAATGATCAAACATGGGTCTGTGAAATTGTATAGACAGAGAGTAGTTGGTATGGCCACCCTATGAAATTCAGAATTTCTGGAGCCCTGATAAGGTCAATGGAGCTCTGAACCAGGCTCCAAAAAAATGTGTATTACAAAACAACAAATGATGCAAAATTTTGTGGACTGATTTGGGAAGCTCCTGGCAGCCCTACCTGATAAGATGATGGGTCCAAAAACAGCCTGAACTACATACTTTAAGAAAATTCTACCAGGAATACTAAGGTAGCAAGGCACGTCCTGGTGGCACTGGCAGTCAAGTTAAAAGGTCTCAGGGAACAGAAGAAGGCGGTAACAGCCTTTGATGGTGCCTTTCTAAGAGAGGATAGAAAAACAAAATTGAAAATGTGGAAGATGCTAACAACCCATATATCAGTAACTGCCCAGGGTCATCATTCCAGAATATGATATAGATAAATTGAAAAAAGAAAAGGAGTTCAAGAATGACCACCAGGCTAACAAGTGTTACATACACATTACAGACATATTTGTTAAAACATCACAATAACCATAATAAACACACACATTCTATTTTTTTTATGATGGTAATGATGATGTTTTATTAGAGTGGCACTTTTTTTTTAGCCATTCTCCCAGAAGACTCAACACTGATGGTCATTTTGGATTTGGCCTACCAAATGTATCGATCTTAGTTCAGATTTAACACCATCATAGTATCAGCTCTATCCGATGACAAGAAACTAGCAGAAATAATAAAACATATACATATGTTGCTGGTTACCATCTCTTGGTGTCCTCAAAAAGTAGAAACAAGTCTCTAGGTAGCCGTAAACCATTAAACGTGTTCTAAGTTCCCTGCTGATCAACTCCGGAACAATGGAACAAACAGAGGTGTCTCTTTCCAATTAGTGATAGCAAAACTTAAATTTTATAAAAACTGGTATCTTTATCTTTGAGCTTTAGAAGGTAACAGGAGATAATTGGTTACATTCACGGTTCAAGTAGTAAGTCTTTTAAAAGCCCTATAAAATTAGATGAAAAATTGAAATCTGCCTAAAATTAGATATAAGAAACACATGTAAGGTTTTGTTGCATAACCTAAAATAGACCTTTGTCTTTCTTTACAAAGATTTTTATTGACAAATAGTACAGAGCCAACTGACGAAGCAAATGATCCAAAGTGAATAATATACTTCAAAGTATAGCACCAAAATACAGTGGAATGAGGGGAAATTACAATGAGTAATTTACTGTGATCCACAGTATGAAAGTAATGTTCAGATTCTTACATATGAGAACACAATTGTCAATAGAAACGAAAAGAGGCCAGAGGATGTCTGACCCCCAAACTGTAAAGAGATGCACTGAGGTACATTGGTCCGAAGGAGAGTCAGTCGACTAAAATATACAAAAAAGGGGGAGCTAAAAAGAACCCCCTGGTAAAAAAAGGGAGGGGGCTAGAGATGCAGAAGAGAAAGGAAAAGCAATAAAGAATAGAGTAGAAGAATGACAGGAAAAAGGAAAGAGACTGCTCTCGGAAGACAATGCACCCAGAAGTATCATAATGTTAGTATTGTGTGGTCAAAGAGAGTGATCTCAGAGGACAATGCACCCAGAAGCATCATAATGCCAGTACTGTATGGTCAAAGAGAGTGATCTTGGAGGACAATGCACCCAGAAGCATCATAATGCTAGTATTGTATGGTCAAAGAGAGTGATCTTGGAGGACAATGCACCCAGAAGCATCATAATGCTAGTACTGTATGGTCAAAGAGAGTGATCTTGGAGGACAATGCACCCAGAAGCATCATAATGCTAGTATTGTATGGTCAAAGAGAGTGATCTTGGAGGACAATGCACCCAGAAGCATCATAATGCTAGTATTGTATGGTCAAAGAGAGTGGTCTCGGATGACAAGGCACCCAGAATTATCATAATGTCAGTATTGTAAGGTCAAAGAGAGTGGTCTCGGAGGACAATGCACCCAGAAGTATCATAATGTCAGTATTCTATGGTCAGAGAGAGTGATCTCGGTGGACAATGCACCCAGAAGCATCATAATGCCAGTACTGTATGGTCAAAGAGAGTGATCTTGGAGGATAATGCACCCAGAAGCATCATAATGCCAGTATTGTATGGTCAAAGAGAGTGGTCTCGGATGACAAGGCACCCAGAATTATCATGTCAGTATTGTACGGTCAGAGAGGGTGATCTCGGAGGACAATGCACCCAGAAGCATCATAATGTCACTATTGTATGGTCAAAGAGAGTGGTCTCGGAGGACAATGCACCCAAAAGTATCATAATGTCAGTAACATATGGTCAAAGTGCGAGGGATGTCCATAGGATATCAAGGGTTGCCAAACTCACAGAAACTGGTCATGGAAATCAGTCAGTATAGATGTTAATTTCTTGTTGACCGCAGTATTGTTCATGTGGTGCTTCACTGCCTCAAAACTGAGAGCAGGAATTTTCCATGCTTGTGCTATAGTGAGCTTAGTTGCAATAAAAAGGTGTGCTGCCAATTTGCATTCCGCCTGAAGTAATGATTCTGTAGGTTCACAAATGAGGGCTTCACAATGGTTCCTCTTTATGTCAGAATGAAGTAATGTTCATAATAGTGCATAAACCTGGATCCATAGGACAATACGATTGATTGATGAATATTGGGGAACTATATGGTCCAGTTGAACTGGTGTGTAATACCAGTGGTATATAACCTTATAAGCATTTTCCAAAGTTGTTACATTTCTGGAACTCTTCGGAGCAGCTTGGAGCATAATTCGCCACTCCTCCTGAGCAAGCGCCACCACTAGTTCAATTTCCTAGTGTTCCTGAAAGGAGCACATTGCGGATTTCCTAGAGTAGTCAATCAATGAATATATCAAAGAGATTATAACTGTGGAGTGTGGACGTGACCTATATAAGCTTTTGAAAGCCGCAAGGAGGTAAGGTATTGAATGAGACTTAAAAAGCTTGTGAATAAAGTGATGGAGCTGAAGATAGCAATAATGTTCTTGCAATGGTGTCACATGCGACAATTGGGGCGCATTAAACGTCATGATCCTGATTGGGCAGAGCGGGGAATGGAAATCCAAGAATCTGCATTGTGCTCACCAACTAAACTGACCAGGGTTTTCCACACTGGAAGAGAACGATAGAGTAAAACCTGTAAGATGGGTAAATGGGGTGAAATCAAGCCGGTGGAATATTTAATAGAATCCCAGAGATGGAGTGTGTGCAGTAAAGGAGGGTTGTAACCCCTGTTATTTTTTTGCTATCTGTGTCTCATTATAGAGATTTCACTTAATTTCCTGTCCCATAGCCAAAACAGAAAGTAAGAAGTCCCTCCACAGTTGTCACCAAGGTCACCGGAGCTAGTGTCCCCACTGGAAGATTTCCCATCTATTCCTGTTCTGGGGACAACAAATTTGTGATTTTCTTTCACTTTCACTCTCGTGATAGTGGTAAGCATGATAAATAAGGAGGGTGAATCTCCCTAATGGGGGGCACAGCCAGCCATAAAAATTCTTATCTCTAATCCTTCTCCACACTATCCAAAAAAAAAAAAATGATTTGCCTTCAGTTATACTTTAACATAGATGTGCTGGCTGGATTCCTCCTCTTGTTTAAAGTTTTTGATTATAACTGTTCCAAAATCCTTTCAGTGAGTAGACTTTGTGTGAAGTGAAGGTTCAGATACACATTGTAGATCATGTAGACTAGTGGAATTGCATTTCTTTAACTCCATTACAAGACCATCTGGATATCATAGTTTACTTGTAATTTTTGTTCTCATATTGAAAATGTTTTCTTATCATATAGATTTATTTGAAAATGTTAAAGTAATTAAAACTTTTTTACATCTGTGGCATTCGTTACCATAATACCTGGTTGATCCTGCCATGGAGATCCTTGTTAGGCACTTCCTGATATAAGGTGAAAATGCACTCTTTGAGTTGTGTTCCTGTGTTGTCACCATGAAAAATGGCTTTGGATGGAGACTTCAAGTGACCAATTTAACACACAATATGCAGGCATGGTACAATGTTGTCACCAAAGAAATGGCATGTATCCATTGCTAGAGTTCATGCAAACATGAAGTTGCTGCAAAGTGGATGCGGAAAGTCAGCAGCATTAAGATACAAAAAGGATGAAAAAAAATGTGAAAACATATTAAAAATAATGGCAGTTGTTTATAATGCACAGTGATTTAGCACATTTAATATTAATCATTTAGGGTGTACATGTATTTTATTATACACATACCCCCAGTTCTCTCCCCAGCAGGTGATTTAAAAAATATTTTTGTATACATACCTAAATTCCCGGTTCTGGCCACTCACCCGTTAACCCATGGCCTTTCTCCTCTTCCACTAGAGGTGACAGCGGGCCATCCTCAATACTGCAGAGTGGTGTTGATATTATGACATCAGCACCATCACTATAGTCATTGCTTTGTGAGCTCGACAATGACACCTTCTGCTCACAGAAAGTGGGTTGAGTAATTCTGGCCATGGAGGGGGTGGTGCTTTGCAACTTTTGTAATGCAGTAGGAGGCTTCTTTTTTAAAATAAAATGTGGAGATTGGTTTTAATTTGTGTTGGGATCACCATATTGACATGGTTTTAATTTGTTTTCTGTAAACTTGAAAAACAGTTAAAAACCTTTCCATATCTGTTTTTTAAATGTTTAAACTTTAAATGTATCTGTAGACAAACAACTTTTTGTTCTTGTTTTGGTTGGTGAGGACTAGAACCTCTGTCAGGTTTTTTTTCATACTACAAAAATGCTGCACTCAAAAACACCAAAACTACAAGTTTTTACATACATGCATTACAACAGAGTTGTGCTGTAACTTTAAATCACCAACAGTGTAGAAACAATCATGAATAAATAATTCAACATAAGAGTCCATTGACACCATGTGTGAACGTACAAATAAAAAGTCCCCAAAAAATTCAACCAAAAGAATATTCATCTTGAACTGTCACCAGTGAAACCCACCACCATGTCACACACAGTCTTGTACCAGATCATAAGATCCCAAATTATAGGTGGTGTATAAGTGCTCTGAGGTGCATGGACCTTGTTTTAGCCAATGTATCTAACTATTAGGGCACCAGTGGGCACGCCAACAGGGAGCCTTATTTGCACAACCTCTTTTACTCCATATTGTGCATTCACTTCAGTTCCTAAACCTCAAGCAGCGTACAATCTAAGGTCCCTTAGAGCCAGGAGCCAATTAACCTACCAGTATGTCTTTTGAGGGTGGGAGGAAACCCATGCAGGCACAAGGAGAACATGCAAACTCCAGGCAGGTGGTGCAATGGTTGGGATTCGAACCAACAATCTTAGTGCTCCCAGGCAGAAGTTCAGCCACTGTGTTGCTTGTGTGTACACATATGGACTCTTATGTTGCTTAATTGATTGATTGATGTATGTATGTATGTACAGTATGTATGTATATATTTATGATTGTTTCTACACTGTTGGTGATTTAAAGTTACAGCATAACTATATTGCAATACATAGTTTTTTTCTCATGCCTCTATTTACCCTGTAACCATTGTCACTAGGACTGGAATTCTAAAAATTTTCTGTTGTCAATAGAACAGGAGTTAAAGGGAAGGTCTTCCAATAGGGGAAATGTTCCAATGACATCTGTCTAAGAGAGAGGTTCCCTCACTCTTAGAAGTTTGCACTCAATTCTTGTTGTGTTTTCTGGACAGGAGGTTCCAACAGGATATACATTTACAAATACTCTGCTAGGAGTTTTAAGCTCTCATTTTGTCTATACGAAACTCACAAAGCAAGTTTTGCCTGGAGATATTGTACGCTTTAAATGCTTTTAAGACTATTTGTCATTGGATGTCCTTATCCCTTCCCATTATCCTCAAACTTTGCCTTTCCCTTGTCCTCTTTTTTCCCTATTTTCTTCTATCCTCCCGCCTTCCTTCTCTGATCTCCCCTTGATCCTATCTGCTCATATCTACGAGGGAGGTGTAATACTGTGATACTGTCCATGCTGCTATAACTTACTTTTAGTAAGTTTTGATAAAAACAGGGATTCCTATAATACAATACTGTTCAAGCTGGCCAACTTGTCAAAGTCATCCTTCTCTGACCAGTAAATTGACAAATACCCAATCTGGTTACTGATCTGCAACATAATTAAAAAATACTTGTGCTCAAATCCAAAGGATATATACGAGATGTGACAACTTAATTCCCAGAATGGACTGGTAATACCCATCTCAAACACCTCTGCGAAAACTTCTTCAAATGATCACATGACATTTGAAGACAACATTCTTTCTGATCTTCTTTTCGGAAATCTTTCTCATTCTCAAATCCCCTGTTGGACCCTCCCACACTTTTTCCCTGTTCATGTTCAATTCTTCTGCCATCATTTGCACACTCAATCTTTGATCTGAGCATACAAATGTTTGCATATTGCAAACATTTGCATCTGTCCCTTGTATTTTTGGCTTCCCACTTCTTATGTCATTGTGGACATTTTCTTCCTCCTCCTTAAACCACCTATGCTATTCAAAAACATTTGATCTCTTCAGGGAATGTTCGCCATAAGCTTGTTGTAACAGAGCTAAAGTTTCACTTGCACTTTTGCCAATTTTCACACAAAATTAAATGTAAATCCGCTGCTCCAGATTCCTGGCACTCATTTTCCACCAACAGTGCAACACACAAACTTGTTATTTCTTCTTCTACTACCTAAAGAATGGAGAACCCAGGGAGTGCAAGTTAGAACATGTCAGATCCCATTCATGCAAATGGCTGTGTGATTCACCACCATAGTGCTACGCCGCCACAGGCATTCCCGGGAATTAAATTGTCACACACATACAAACATATATATAGAGAGAGAGAGAGAGAGAGAGAGACAGGACAGGAAGTAAAGGGAAACTGTCCTAATGGGACACTGACTAAAAAAAACCTGAGAAGGTTTAAACCTTTTCCCTACTCTATCAAGAACTTAAACAAAAAAATGGCTTCCTACAGTATATAAAGTTTTGTTAGTATGTGAATGTAATTATCCCTGTGTTTTTTTTGTTTTGTTTTTTTTTTTGCTAAAATGTGCGCATTTGTTAAGCAGTGTGGTGAGGGTTACTTGAGAACCTTATGTGTTGACATGTGATAACAACTTCAAACATTAGTATACTGTTTGGTTTTCAGCAAAAAAACATTTTTCTTTTGGTTTTATTGCAAGTTTAAACAAAGCCATGCGGAATCTGACCAGACTTCAGTAATATACAGAGAAGTGTCAGCCAGTTAGTAGTATTACCAGTGCTGATAGGATTGTCAGTAATTCCTAATTAAACAGCATTATAAGGGAGGTGGGAAGGGCAGATTGGGAACCTGTACTTAGACCTTCTTGTTGAGAGGTCCCATACAATCACTAGGACTGCTATAGATATAATTCTCCAAATATCTCCAAATATCACCCAAACCATCCTCTCCACTCCTCCCATGACCTCCTGCTCTCTAGCTCCCTTGTCTCCTCCTCCCATGCTCGTCTCCAGGACTTCTCCAGAGCTTCCCCCATCCTCTGGAACTCTCTACCTCAATCTATCAGACTATTGCCTACTCTGCCCACTTTTAGGCAATCTCTGAAAACCTATCTCTTCATGGAAGCCTATCCTGCCTTCAGCTAGTAATGGAATCTTCTATTCCTTCTACCAATCCATCCCCCACAGCTATTACCTTTTGTACCACCAGCCCCTTCCTCTTAGATTGTAAGCTCCAAAGAACAGGGCCCTCCTAACCCTCTTGTATTGAACTGTATTGTTGCTGTATTGTCTCCCGTTATACTGTAAAGCACTGAGCAAACTGTTGTCGCTATATAAATCCTGTATAATAATAATAATAACAGTAACAACTGCTGCCATCAAGGGAAACATTTTCATGCAAGGTCCCTTTTAAACCCACTGACACTTTTTTCACTACTACTTTTCTTTTATATTGACTTTTGAAAATATCAAATGCAAGAAATTAGAAGATGGATGAAAACTAGTATAATATAATACTTTTGGTAGTTGCATTGTACATTTATTTAAATAGTACAGCAAGCTAAAATATGCATTTGAAAAGGAAAGAGGAACAGGGGCATTTGGTTACAAAAATGGGGGCAGTCCATGCGAAAGAGGGACATTTGAAAGTTTTGCAATTTCCTAGCTTTGGATACCTTGACAGCTGTGTTATAAATACTGTTAAGAGTAAAGCCAAGTCCTTTGTGGGGAGGTGCAGCATGGTGCGGAGGCAGTAAACGCACAGAGTCCAGTTGCAGGAAAGAGAACTTGTGTTAAATTCAAAGTTCAAACTTCACAAACAGCCCAGCAGGAAGGCACCCAACCAGGAACAGTACCAGGATGAAACAGCGAAGTGTAACCGAGCAGCTCTTGGGCGTGCCAACACCTTCTGTCCTGAGAGGAGGAATGTAGCCTGGCTGGCCTGTGCCAAATGGAAGGATTCCAGGAACGATGGCATGTCCCTATCCTTTCCCTACTCATCTGGAACATCTCCCAATCACTGTTCACTGTCCCTGACAAATGGGTGACCTGTCCCTACACTACCCACTCACAGAATGCACGCCATGCCAAACCTGGGATCCAGGGTCTTAAATAGACTCTACCTGTCCAAAGATGGCCACCACCCATCCAACCAGATAGCTTCCCTGGTGACCCAGGAAACCATAGAGGAGCTATGTTCCTCTTGACTTCCTCTCCCTCTTCAATGTACCTGTGGTTGAGCACCACCTGCAGTGCAGAAAGTATATTGCACCTGCCTACACCTCTATTTCTGATTTTGTGGATAGGGCAGGGATTGGGAGAAGAATGTAACCAATCAAAGTAAACACATATAAAAGACCCCAATGCTGCAGGGGAGTACTGCTATCCATTTTCTGCTGGTCCTTTGCAAACAGCAATTTTTTTTTAATTTTTGTTTTTAGTGTAGAATAGACAGTAAAGGGTATATTCCAATTGCTTACTTTGGGGGACATGTACACTAGTATTGTAGTTTTTAATCTTTTTTTCTATTCTATTGATTTTTTTCCTGTTGTTTTTGTTTCATGTCGTTTTTATGTTTTTATTTAATTGAGTTCTGTTCAATACATGTTTTGACATTATCCTTGTGATTATTTCATTACCATAGTCGTTCATCACTCCACAGCTACTTAAGATGTATATCTCTGCTTATAGAACAACTTCATTCCTTCCTTGTTATATGATGCAATCATGGCTGTGTTGCTGAAACTTGACTAAAGCTCTATGGACTCCACTTCTTGCTCAGCATCATCGGTCAGTGAAAATATTTTGGCGACATATCTTGCATGTTTCATTAATAAAGTGATCGTAGAGAATATGCATTGATTCATAAATCGTTTTAATTTGGAAAGTCTATGGTCTGTCCAACCTAAAAGTACTCTTTCTGTTGTATCAAACAGTTTTAAGATTCTATTGTTTTGAAATATACTGTCATCTACTGGTGGTGTAGGGTTACTCCTTTGTTTGGTATCTGCCTCTGTTCTTCCCTCCTGTTTAGTGCTAGTTAGTTCTGTCCTAGTTAAACCCTTCCTTTTTTCCATATTCCCTCAGTCAGTGTTAGCCTTTGCTTAGAATATTATCTTTTACTCTTCAAATGTTTAGGTGTCATCAGCATAGGAATGGTATTGGAAACTGTGGAAAGTTATTGAATGGTGTAAATAGAGAATAGAAGGGGTCAATGGACAGAGCCTTGGGAAAGCCATACAGAAAGAGGAAATGGGGAGGAGGACACAGATTTGTAGGTGACACTGAAAGAATGCTGTGATGGATAGGAGGAGGAAAGAGCAGAGGAGCAGGTGGTCAATGGTATCAGGCTGCAGAAAGGTCTAGTTAGTAGTAAGAGTATGTAGTGGTGACCATTGGTTTTAGCAGTTAGTAAATCATTAGTGAGCTTTAGTAGGGCAGTTTCTGTTAAGTGTTACAAGCAAAAGACAGACTGTAAGTGGTCAAGAAGGTTGTTGTCAGAGAGGTAGGAGCTCAGACAGTTGTCAACCAAGCATTCTAAAAGTTTAGAGGTAAATGGTAGCAAGGAGATGGGTCTCAAATTTTCAGAATGATGGGATCCAGTGAGAACATTTTGAGTATGGGAATGCATGCTCTAGAGGGGAGGGGAAGGTACCAGTAGAGACTGAGATATTGAAGATGTGAATGAGAGCGCATAGGATAGCAGAAGAGGGTAATCATAACAGTTGTGAGGGAGCAGGGTCCAGGGGACAGGTGGTTAGGTGGGTGTCTGAGAAAGGTTTGGTAACCTATTTTGTAGTAGCCAGGTCAAAAGAGGAATGTATTGAATGTTCTGTTCAACAGGGTTTGCAAAGTGGGGAAGATGTCTGTAGAGTGGAGATATCCTCATGTATGGCATCAGTCTTCTTTTTGAAGAGACTGGGCAGTGAATAAATATTAGATATTTGATACCACCAACTCCAGCAATGGTAAAGTAGCACCTGCCATGACAAGGATTGAATGAACTAATATGTCAGATTAGTACATAACTATTAGAAAATGAATTACATTGTCCTCATGTAGCTGATGATCGCCCAGAGAATTACAGGAACTAGTGGTCCACACTTAAAGCAGAGTTCCACTCAAAAGCGGAAGCTCCACTTATTTGCCTCCTTGCCTTCTTCCCCCTCTCCACTGCCATATTTGGCACCTTTTGGGGGGAAGGGGAGCGTGTACCTGTTTTGCCAGGTACCCGCTCCCATTTCTGGCTCAGTTCGCCGCGGCAAAGTGACATGGAAGTTTGGCCCCTTCCTTGCTCCCTAAGTCTCCTGGGAACTTTCACAGGTCCCAGTAGACTGCCGGACCAATTAGGAAGCGTGGCGCAACTCGTGCATGCAAAGTGGGCAAGCTGTCACAGCCTGGTGCCCACAGTAGAGATGCTGGCGCCGTGGAGGACAGAAGGAGAGAAGGGACTGTGCGGGTGAGTACATCACTGGTCCCCGAAACAGGTAAGTGTGTGTTTATTAAAAGTCAGCAGCTACAGTTTTTGTAGCTACTGACTTTTAATAAACACAAAAATGGCTGGAACTCCACTTTAAGTAGTTCAGGACCTCAGTATCTCACCCATGCAAGAGATTGATTTTCTGTTCAGATGGGTAGGTTCTCAGACTGTGTTAAGAGCCTATAGCAGCCCCATAGTGATCAAACTTGCCTTATTGAAAAGACTACAGGATTTTCCTAGGTTGTCCAACAGAGACAACCAGAAGTTTCAGGAACTGATTGATCTTCTTTTTGAGCTTAAAATTCCCATGGAAGACCCACATCTGCCTGGTCTTAGCTACCTAGATAGTGCACATGGTGTGAACCCCCTTGTCGTAAAAGTGTCCTAGGAGGAACACCAAGTTGTTTTTTCCTAAATTCTCAGTTTTTTCAAAGTCCACCAAAGACTTAGTCAGAGATACGAGATACTTGAAATGTTTTATCTGTTAGAAAGACAGGAGTCACATCTACTACCAACCAAGCAAAGTAAGGCAAAAAGATACAAACAACTACTGTCTCATTCATGACAAACCATATCTTCTCAGAAAGCGCCATGTCATCAATGGAAAGCCCTTTGAAGAATGTCAGAAGTTTCTAAGGAACCATGACATTTGCTTCAGATGTTTCGGGTCCATGGAGCACTTCACCAATAACTGCAAGGCTACAATTAAGTGCTTTCCATGAAAACCAGTGTTAAAGTATGTATAGTGAAAGTGTTTCCTCAGGGACAAACAAGGAAAGCTGTCAGGATGTATGCTGTTTCAGACAAACAAAGTAGTCATTCATTTAACATGCTCGATGAAGGGGAAGAAGTACAGTTGTACACCCTGCACACATGTGCTGGCAGCTTACACCCCACTGGAAGAATTCCTACTGCTGTTCTGTACTATTCTGACATCTAGTGGTGGTTTAGGTGTTTACTTATGTGATTTGGTATCTCCCTTTGTCCTCCCCTCCTGTATAGTGCCACTTAGTTCAGGTCTAGCTAGACCTTCCCTGCTTATTCCATGTTCCTTCACTCACTCTTGCTTAGCATAGCCATGTATTGTCTTCTTACACTTCAAAACAGAGGAAAAACATTCCTCTGTATTGCGCTTATCTGAACTAAAATTGTGTTCCGTTAAACATCTGTGTTTTATTGAAGAGTTAAGCTGTCTGGATGGTGCCTGGTCAGCAGGTGACCATATTGTCTGGACAGACTGGGTCTGCAGAGGTGTGTTGATGCAAAAAGGAACAATTGAAACAGAATAGTCATGAACTGAGTTCATGCTCTGGTGTTACTTAGGTCAACCTGTTTATGTGTACATACTAAATGTTACATTGTACTTTGTTGCAACTTGTGTCCAGGGTTCACCAGCTCAGCTAGTGGATCAAAGAAGGATGGGTTAATGCTGCTGGTCAGGTTTTCATGCTCTTTTTCAGGAAAGATACCACCCCCTCCACCATATAAATAGGGACTCATTAGAGAGGTTAGTTAGAGAAAAGACTGTTAAGATGTAGCCGTTATGTTTACAGTCTGAGCCAGGAGAGGACTGACCACTGGGGAACTCAGGCACTGCCCGAGGGCCTGGGGTCAGTAGGGGGCCCCATGAGATGTCCCTGGGTACCTTTCATAGGCTTTTTTGGGTGTGGTTTGAGTGTGGGCCAGGACACAGGGGCCCCATGATCCCCTATTGCCCGGGGGCCCCATGAGTTGTCAGTCCGCCCCTGGTCTGAGCACCCCTATGAGATAGCACAGTCAGTGTTCCAAGTGGGGTCTGGAGCCTGTGGACTTATATAGATTTATGCTACCTTGTGCTGGGCCCTTCTTATGGATTATTGCTACCTCTTGTGGATTTACTGCCTAAATTAACTTTTGCTTTGAAAGGATTGCTTTTATGGACTTTGCGGCTTAATTCTGGTATCACTACCTCAAGAGAAACTAGAGAACTTGTACAGGGAAGTGTGTCTTTGAGGACTATCTGCTTGTTGCCTGCAACTTAATCAGTAAAAATCTTTGTTGTTCATCTAAATTGCCTGGCCTGAAGTCTCTAAAGGGGTGCATGTAAGGTGTACAAAAGAAAAGGGCTTGAAATAGAGGATGAAGAGGAGTGCGGGAGAGAGCACTACCAAGGGTTAGCAAATCTGAAGTTATCTGAAGAGTAAAAGACTATATTACTATTGACATGAGTAACCAGAGGAGTGTTGGGTGTTATAGCTACCAACCGTTAGGTGCATAGTGTGACTTTGCTGGAATGACAGTGAGTTCTGGTAGTGAGGGGGATTCTGAGCTTAACCCCCTCCATAGCAACCAGTGCCACATACACAGCACTGACATCTCAGCACAGAACACCTATATATCAAGCCTGTATGTAACAGGGAAGAAGCAGAGTGAGGATCCTTGGGAGTACAGAAGCTCAGAGTTCATGCTTAACCACCTGATAATTGCGCGGTCATGCAATGCTGTACCCAAACAAAATTTGCGTCCTTTTTTTCACACAAATAGAGCTTTCTTTTGATGGTATTTTATCACCTGTGCGCTTTTTATTTTTTGCGCTATAAACAAAAAAACACAAAAATTTTGAAAAAAAACGATATTTTCTACTTTCAGCTATAAAAATACAGTCAGGGCCATAAATATTGGGACATCGACACCATTCTAACATTTTTGGCTCTATACAACACCACAATGGATTTGAAATGAAACAAACAAGATGTGCTTTAACTGCAGACTGTCAGCTTTAATTTGAGGGTATTTACATCCAAATCAGGTGAACGGTGTAGGAATTACAACTGTTTTCATATGTGCATCCCACTTGTTAAGGGACCAAAAGTAATGGGACTGAATAATAATCATAAATCAAACTTTCACTTTTTAATACTTAATTGCAAATCCTTTGCAGTCAATTACAGCCTGAAGTCTGGAACGCAGAGACATCACCAGACGCTGGGTTTCATCCCTGGAGATGCTCTGCCAGGCCTCTATTGCAACTGTCTTCGATTCCTGCTTGTTCTTGGGGCATTTTCCCTTCAGTTTAGTCTTCAGCAAGTGAAATGCATGCTCAATCGGATTCAGGTCAGGTGATTGACTTGGCCATTGCATAACATTCTACTTCTTTCTCTTAAAAAACTCTTTGGTTGTTTTTGCAGTATGCTTTGGGTCATTGTCCATCTGCACTGTGAAGCGGCGTCCAATGAGTTCTGAAGCATTTGGCTGAATATGAGCAGATAATATTGCCCGAAACACTTCAGAATTCATCCTGCTGCTTTTGTCAGCAGTCACATCGTCAATAAATACAAGAGAACTAGTTCCATTGGCCATACATGCTCACGCCATGACACTACCACCACCATGCTTCACTGATGAGGTGGTATGCTTAGGATCATGAGCAGTTCCTTTCCTTCTCCATACTCTTCTCTTCCCATCACTCTGGTACAAGTTGATCTTGGTCTCATCTGTCCATAGGATGTTGTTCCAGAACTGTGAAGGCTTTTTTAGATGTCGTTTGGCAAACTCTAATCTGGCCTTCTTGTTTTTGAGGCTCACCAATGGTTTACATCTTGTGGTGAACCCTCTGTATTCACTCTGGTGAAGTCTTCTCTTGATTGTTGACTTTGACATACATACACCTACCTCCTGGAGAGTGTTCTTGATCTGACCAACTGTTGTGAAGGGTGTTTTCTTCACCAGGGAAAGAATTCTTCAGTCATCCACCACAGTTATTTTCCGTGGTCTTCTGGGTCTTTTGGTGTTGCTGAGCTCACCGGGGTGTTCCTTCTTTTTAAGAATGTTCCAAACAGTTGTTTTGGCCACGCCTAATGTTTTTGCTATCTCTCTGATGGGTTTGTTTTGTTTTTTCAGCCTAATGATGGCTTGTTTCACTGATAGTGACAGCTCTTTGGATCTCATCTTGAGAGTTGACAGCAACAGATTCCAAATGCAAATAGCACACTTGAAATTAACTCTGGACCTTTTATATGCTCATTGTAATTGGGATAATGAGGTAATAACACACACCTGGCCATGGAACAGCTGAGAAGTCAATTGTCCCATTACTTTTGGTCTCTTAACAAGTGGGAGGCACATATGCAAACTGTTGTAATTCCTACACCGTTCACCTGATTTGGATGTAAATACCCTCAAATTAAAGCTGACAGTCTGCAGTTAAAGCACATCTTCTTCGTTTCATTTCAAATCCATTGTGGTGGTGTATAGAGCCAAAAATGTTAGAATTGTGTAGATGTCCCAATATTTATGGACCTGACTGTATATCATAAACTCAACGTTAGTCATAAATTTAGGCCAAAATGTATTCTGCTACATGTTTTTGGTAAAAAAAAATCCCAATAAGTGTATATTGATTGCTTTGTGTGAAAGTTATAGCGTCTACAAACTATGGTATAGATACTGTAATTTATGCTTTTTTTTTGCTATACAGCGCTGCACTAGTTTAACTGACAATTCTGCAGTCATGCAATGCTGTACATAAATGAAATTTACGTCCTTTTTTCACACAAATAGAGCTTTTTTTTGGTGGTATTTTATCACCTGTGCGCTTTTTATTTGTTGCGCTATAAACAAAAAAAACACGAAAAGTTTGAAAAAAACTGTATATTTTACATTTGGCTATAAAAAATATATCGTAAACTCAAAGTTAGTCATAAATTTAGGCCAAAATGTATTCTGCTACATGTCTTTGGTAAAAAAAATCCTAATAAGTGTATATTGATTGCTTTGTGTGAAAGTTATAGTGTCTACAAACTATGGTATAGATACTGCAATTTATGCCATTTTTTGCTATACAGCTCTGCATTAGTTTAACTGACAATTGTGCGGTCATGCAATGCTGTACATAAATGAAATTTATGTCCTTTTTTTCCCACAAATAGAGCTTTCTTTTGGTGGTATTTGATCACCCGTGCGCTTTTTATTTTTTGTGCTATAAACAAAAAAACCACAAAAAGTTTGAAAAAAAATGATATTTTCTACTTTCGGCTATAAAAAATATACCGTAAACTCAAAGTTAGTCATAAATTTAAGCCAAAATGTATTCTGCTACATGTTTTTGGTAAAAAATCCCAATAAGTGTATTTTGATTGCTTTGTGCGAAAGTTATAGTGTCTACAAACTATGGTATAGATACTGTAATTTATGCCTTTTTTTGCTATACAGCCATTTCGGCCACTAAATGTATAGGTACCTAGTGAGACTCATGGGAAAAAGAGCGCCTGGCTGTCAGGGACTGCTTAAACTGCTACAAAAAATGTATCTGCAAGTGCTAACAGAGATCAGGCCTAATTCTGTGAACACTGCGGTTTTGTGTGTAATGTATCAAGTGACAGTTATCTACTGACACTGCACTTGCTGGGGGAGAAGGGGGGGCGTAGGGGCTAAACGCAGGTGCTGGCAGGTGTCGGGGCTGATCCCACTAACGCTGCATTTTTGGGGATACTATAGTAATGTGAACGCTGGTATAGCGCTGATCTGATCAAAGATATTGATCCAATCAGACACTATACTAGCAATAGAGTTTTAGCGTGCAAGTGAGCGTGTTCCTGGCAATCAAGGGGTCAAATGTGATTACTTGTGTACTAGCGGCAATCTGACGCTATCTGGGAGGGGCGCTAACTGATGCTAACACCATCGGAAGTTGCCAGTGACACTAATACAGTGATCAGTAAAAATCTGTTCACTGTAATCAATGACACTGGTGACAGGGCAGTGAAGGGGTTAACTGGGGAGGGGGGCGATCAAAGGGTTAAATGGGATTACTGGTGTACTAGCGGGCATACTGTTGCTATCTGGGAGGGGCGCTAACACTATTGGAAGTCGCCAGCGACACTGATACAGTGATCAGTAAAAATCTCTTCACTATGATCAATGACACTGGTGACAGGGCAGTGAAGGGGTTAACTGGGGGATCAAACCCTCGGGGATCAAATGGTAACAGCCGTGGGTCGTCGGGGGCGCGTGTGCGCCCCCGCCCGCGAAAACCTCGGGAGCGCGGAGCACGTTTAAAAACGTGCTTTTGCGCAGCCATGCCGCCCTGCCGCAGTTTTAATACAGTGGCTGGGCGGCAAGAGGTTAATGTTAGTGGGAAGTCTCAAGTGTGTCACGGGGACGAGGTGACATGAAAGCTAGATTAGGGGCTTGGAAAACAGACTCTGCGGTATTTCCTCAGAAGCGCTGCACTAAGTGGAAGAGGTTTACTACAGTTAAAAACGTGTGAACACTGAGAAGTGGGTTAATTTTACCAAGAATTAGGCTTGCTTCTAAGTCTGGAGTACTTAATGCAGATTTCTTATGACCACAGTCTCTGCCTGCTTGGGTGGGCATTAGCGAGAAAAGCTCCCAGTGTCCTCATTAGGGAGCTTTAAGCCCTGTCCACAGGTTGCCAACCTTTCACTTAAAAAAAATCTCTCCTAACTTCAGGACAGGAAGGGCGGGAGACACTTCCCCAGTAGGGACCCTGATTAAAACTAAAACCAAATAGAGATTGTCAGGAAGGGCATGCTAGCAGACATGATGTCTCCCTTGGGCAGATTCTTATTCACAGCTCTTCACATGCATGTAGGAGCACCCCCGTGACAGATGTTGGTGCAAAATTTAAACTTGTCCAGTACCCTGAATCAGTGCTGTCTTGTCTACAGTGGTTCCGTGCCAACCTGCAACCTGTTACTCTGCATCTGTCTCCAATCATTGATCCAATTTGCCTTGACTACTCCTGAACTCCACCTGCTAGACCCCAGCTTGTCCCTGACCTTTGCTTTTGCCTGTGGCTATTGCCACTACTTCACTGATTTGATACTGACCTGGCCTGTACCGTGACTTCCCTCCTGCTTCTGCATCTGTACCTGATCTGTCTGATCCTGTCTATGTTTGTGATACGAGTGTGACAAGCTTGTATAGAATGAGTGTATAGATTATAATTGAACGCTTGGTTTCTCTGTTAACGCTATAACAGGTCTTGGTTTTGCACTGTTACAGGAATGACAGGTTATTCCAGTTCAGACTTGTTTGTGCAGAAGTGGATGAAACTGGTTTTATCTGGAATTATGACTCATTGTCATGAGATAGGGCACACCGTGAGAACAGGCAACTGAGCATGAATACACGCTGTGTTCACGTGCCGGAACGTATACACTGCGCATATACATGCGTGAAATAACAATTTTATCTTATAAGAAGGGGGGATTTGTGAAGAGAAAACCGGGACTTCATCTTGGTGCGACAGACATGTCTTGCAGTGTTTTTCCCGGTTTCCTCCTCGCTGATTGCTGGAAGTCCCCCAATCAAGGCAACGAGTGGTGCTACAATATCTGTTGATGTATTGACGCTTACTCTTTATGATTTATTCTATATATGATTAGCTATAACCTGTAATAGGAAATATTAAATATCAATAAATATACTTTTTATTTTACCTCAAAAGATTTAGTCTTTGCCTATCTAGTATGATAGTGAGTGAGCTGTAGACTTAATTTTGAGCAGGTAAAACAATGTTCCAGTCATCAGTGGATTTCTAAGCTGCAACCACCTGTCTGTTATCCACCTGTGCCTGTTCTCCAACTGCCTGCTAATCGCCTGTGGTTTATATGTCTGCTGACACCAGTGCCAGCCTGCTCCTGCCTACTGCTCGTTGGCTGCTACCCAGCATCTCTGTTTACTGTGATTCACTGATGACCATCTGCTGCTTGTCTGGAAGATCTTGTCCAGCCACTCTGCACTCCTGCACCACCTGTCTACTCTATCAGGAGCCCCAAGTCACAGGTGAAAGAGAGGCCTTCCCCATTGTATCAGGCTCTTCTACATGACAGAAGTTCTCACCCCCTCCACTACAGTATACCCAAAATTAAACTTAAGATTTCTCTTAAGTTCCATTTTAAAGAAATGCTCCAGTTTCAGCAAAACGTTACTGGCAGAGCTGTAAATTGGGAGCTCAGCTCACATACAGATTAGCTGACCTTCTAATCCAGACAAGCAGAAAAGTTAGTTGTCTTTCCCTGCACTGCTTTCAGGTGATTTGGGAATCAGTAGAATGGTACATTGATTTCCTTCCCAGCTATGACATGCGGAGGTGGAGGTAAGACCACACACAGCTTTTATTTCTTTTGTTTAATTTCTCCACATGTGCAAAACTGCTAGAGACATGGAACCTCCATACACAGCAAGTTTTCTTTTTTTAAAGATGTAGCTGTTTTTTAAAATAGCATTGGATTTATGCAATGTTTACAATTAAGATAGTAATTAGGCTTAGTAAAGCTCCTAATTTCAAATTTGTAGTGCTTAGCACATAGGTCGTGTACATAAAGCTTCAACGTCACCATAGTACAGTACAATTTAAAAAACACATATTTTAATATTCCAATTTTAAATGCAATATTTAAATGTAGAAGCAGTATGTAGCAACGGTCTAGAAGAAAATATTTGATTGTAGCAAGGTTAAAAACAATCTATATTCATATAATGATATGCAATTTTTTTTTACTAAAATAATATTTTTAATAATAAATGGTAAAATTTTTATTTTTTACATCAGCTAATAACTAGGTGTATTTTGACATTGCATTTTTGGATAGCATTATTACCAGAAAAGAATCAGCTTAATGGTTTCGACAAGGGGTGAACAGTAACCTGAAGTTTACAAAACAAATGTAGAGTAGGGTTAACTTTACATACAGGGTAGGAGAACATAAATCTGTGCATACAATCTGTAGTAATATACAACAAATACTGAGGCTGTTACAAAAACAGGAGTCACTAGAAGCAGATGCAATGCTCTTCTTTTTTCCAGTGCTGTCCCCTGTAGAAACTCTGCTTCTCCAATGGCCACCAGTCCTCTACTTGGTTGATTAACAACTGGTGTCATTCAACTCACTTCCTCTGAGCCCAGCAAACTTCTCAACTTTAAAACAGAAGAAAGAATTATATTATGGAATGGAGAAGACATGCAGTGTGAAAATGAGAGTGGTTAAAGTGCGCTGAATGTGGCGCTTGGCTTAAAGAAGCATAGTTTAATAAAGTCTGAACCTACATACTGTATACACTGTATACAGTTTACAGTCCTTGCACCATGCAACATAACACACACACCATGCTCTGCAGAATGTGAGAGCAGCTCCCTTACTTTGCCCTGAGCACATTTCTGGTGGCTTCTCATATAGGTAGCAGCTAGTACATAAATGTCCCACATGTCTGACAATGTGCCCAAGAGCCATAACACATTGACACACACAAGCAAAGTCTTGCATATCTGTACAGTCTCAGGCCTGGTCCCTAAACTAGTCCTGGGTGCCATAAGAGGACCATGTCAAGGTAGCCCTGTCATTCTGTGAGTGCATCAGGGACTTTCCCTGACCTCTCCACTATCAGAACTGCAGTCTCCAGGCCACCACCTGCTCCTGACCATTGTTGTTTGCTAGTTACATAATCTCCCTAGGTTTATAAGCTGTACCTCATAGGAAGTTACTTCTTCAGTCACCCATATTGACCCTTTCTGCATATAGCTCAGACCAAAGATGAAACACATTTGTCTTACTCTTTTCTAGCTCACAATACATTAGCCCACATGGAGACATAACTCTTGAAACACTGCTTCTTTACTGAGTTAAAAAAAGAGAACATTACAAAAAAATACATCTATAAAACTAGTATTGAGCATTACAGTTTTAGTTCATACTTTTGGCTACGTGTCCCATAGAAGAGTTGCAAAAAAACAACTGTCCATTTCAGGATGAACAGAGGTGGTTATTGTAGTGCTCGCCTGCAAAAATTAATCTTACCTCATTGTTCTCTTTCTCATGCCAAGGCCCTTAGAACCACTAGGGAGGTTTCTCCTGGTTCTTACATTCCTTTTCCCCTCCATCCCCTGAAGGGAAATGCCACATAGCTGTAAATGCTCCACACTCTAATCCCTTCTCCAAGGTTCCTCACCTACCCTTAAAAACTAAGGGTAAGTCCTCCCAAACCTGCAGAGTGGGCATTGCAGTAAAAGGAAATAGACTGTCAAAGACAAGTGCCAGGTGCTGAAATGAGCCTTCCTGCACCTGGAACTGGGATATCCCCTAGATGTGTGGAACCCTGGAAATTTCCTGGGACAGTCCTGCAGGATCTGAGATGATTGAGGGGAATGATCCATGTGGTTAAGGACAAATCTACTGTAGGTCTGGGCTCATGTTTATATACTGCTTAGAGATGAAGTACTGAAGATCACCCACTACTTCTACAGAGAGAAGAAAAAGGAAGCTGAGAAATGTCATGTGACTAGGTAAGAAAACCCCAGAAAAAAGTATGTATGAAGGAACTAAAAAAAAAACTGTCATGGTAGGGGTGTGTGAAAGGTGGACGGTGTTTTCTAAAAACCAAAGTTCTGCTTTAAAGTAAGGCTCCACTGCCTGGAGCATTCTTTTGGGAAAAGATCACTTTCCCTACACTTGTTTAAAAAGGGAGAGCGATCTACAACCATATGAATGCTAAACTGATGAACAAGATGTAGACATTTTGTGCTTTTCTTTGAAAAAATGAACTGTGTTTAAAATCATCCATCTTGTATCTTAAAAAGAAAGATTGCAAATATTAAACATGACATGAATTTAAAATTGACTAAATACATTTTTGTACACTTGCCTAGAGTGCTTATTTGTGTCAAATCATGGATGTGTTATTATTATAAAGTATAAACTGTTGCAATAAACTTTGAACTACTCTAATACAATAAACTTCTAGCCACTCTAATACAATAAACTTCTGAGTTTACAAGTTATTATATTCCATCTTTCCATCCTGCCTGTCATAATTGATTCTGGCTGTATTCATTCCCGCACTTTCCACTTACTAACTGATAACTGCAATTGTATCATGATAAATAGGGGTACAATATTCTAAGAAACATGCTTTCCATTTGTAAACTATACGGACTGGGGGTTTACAATAACTTTGGCAGAAAGTGGTAAATAAAGCTTCGAATTCTAACTACTTGTCACCTGTCACCCTCATGTTGTCTTAACAATTCCCTAAAGAACAGCTCATAAAATTTGAAAACTGACCAAAACAATAATAAAGCCAAGTGTTCTGGCTTCATCAGAGCAAACAGAAATAAGATGAGCCAAACATGCATTGTGGTGTCGTGGTTTAGAGTCTAAAAAGGAATATATTAGAGATGAGAGGATAGATATACTAGGACTGAGATCTGATCAATGCCAAGCCAATTAATGCGTAGAATCATCTGCAGATGAAAACACTGTTCAAGTGGTTACAATGAGATGTCACTTAGGAACACGTACAGACTGACATTTTTGGCCATTTTGTGGGCACTTGGTAGGTTCTGACTCCTGTATGGTGCCCTACAAACATCAGATCTAAAAGGGCATAAAGGCTCAGTCTACAGTTTACGGTTATGGATGTTGCTGTCCACCCTTGTGTGCTCAGCTCCTCCTGTTGTTTTCTCCATAAAATGAAATAAATACAAAAATTCAACAGGTAGTTTGAAACTTTCATAAGTTACACCGCATGTGTGCAGACCTGGGAAGCTAGAAATCTCATCAACATAGTTAGGTCAGGGTTTAGGTTTCCCCCATCTACTAAACACTGAAACATCAGTATTAAATTTACTGATTTAAATTGTTTGAATTAAAAGCTTGTATTGGGAAGTGGAAACCATAATTATAAATAGAAAATATATTCATCAGTATCCTCACACATCACTAATCTACTAACAGACATATCAGCCTGGATGTAAACCACTTCCAGAAAATTAATCTATCCAAAACTGAGCTCATAATAATATACATGCTCCATTCCCTGACTTCTCTGTCAAAATCAATGGCTCAACCATCAACCCGTCCACGAATGCCAAGGTTCTAGGTGTAATCTTGGACTCTGAACTATCCTTTGGGCCCCACATCCAATCCCTGTCTAAAGCTTGCTGCCTCAAGCTCTGTAAAATCTCCAAGATATGCCCTTCCTAACCAATGACACCACAAAGCTTCTAACTCACTCCCTGTCATCTTCTGCCTTGACTACTGCAATTCCCTCTTCACTGGCTTACCTTTACATAGGCTATCCACCTTCAATCCATCATGAATGCTGCTGCCAGGCTCATCCAACCATTCAGTGTCTTCCATCCCTCTCTGCCAATCCCTCCACTGGCTGCCACTCACCCAATGAATTAAATTCAAGATACTTAAAACAACTTACAAAGCCATCCACAACTTGGCCCCCAGCTACATCACTAGCCTTGTCTCAAATTACCAACTAAATCATTTTCTTTGTTCCTCCCAAGACCTCCTGCTCTCTAGCTCCCTTGTCGCCTCCTCCCATGCTTGCCTCCAAGACTTCTTCAGAGCAGCTCACATCCTCTGAAACACTCTTCCCCAATGTGTCCAACTATCTCCCACTATGTCCACTTTTAGACGATCCCTGAAAACTCATCTCTTCAGAGAGGCCTATCCTGCCCCCACCTAACAACTGTACTTGTATTTTCTCCACCAGACCATCCCCCACAGTTATTACCTTTTGTATCTCTTGACGCTCCCTCTTAGACTGTAAGCTCTAATGAGCAGGGCCTTCTGATCTCTCCTGTATTAAATTGTATTGTAATTGTACTGTCTGCCCCTATGTTATAAGCACTGCGCTATATAATTCCTCTATAATAATAATAATTGATTCATACTACTAAGGAATTAGAGGTGCTGCACAAAGTTGGCTTTTAGCAAATCTATTACAACAATGATCCCGGGACCTTAGAGGTGAACTCCAAACAGATATAAAAGACACAAATTAATGCAACTCTCTATTCATTAACACATAATCAAATATATATATTTTTAAATGCAAGCCTAAAGTTGTAATACTTTCACTTATAGAGAGGAAGGGAAAATACACCTTACCTACTGAACAAATAAAGTCACATCTGAGAAGAACTAAGCCTACCTTCATTTATATCTAAGTGTAGGAATCATGGCTCCCTCAGTATTATCATCCTTGCCTTTAACAAAATGAACCATTCAGACAATTTTGACATTCTTTTGATCTTCTCACTCATTGAGCTTCCAGGTCCTAGTAGCCCTGCACCTCTCATGGAATGTTTCTAAACCTAAGAGTTTGCTAAGGTTCAAAATGGTGCTTGTTTTCCACTGCAAACATGACCAGCATCATTCAACTTTGAAGGCTAAGTACATTCTGTTAGTTCAGGGTATCATGGACTCATCCCTTGATGGGAGTGCCACCATGGTTCCCCATACTCACAATTCAATAATGCAGAGGGCAGAGGGTGGCATGACATCATCTTGTCATCGAAGACAGCTGGAAGAAGAGCCCCGAAAATGGGGCCGCTGAGTCTTGTGACGGTCCTGAAGATATTTAGAAAAAGTCAAGTATCAAAAAAAAAAAAGCATAGCATACTCAAGGAGAGAAGGGGTCCTCTCTGTGGGTGGGGGTTCTGAAACCCATTGTTGGCCAAGCAAAAAAAAAATCTATTTAATCTGTAGTGATGGTACTGTCAAATGTGTAAGTCATAGACTGGTGAAGGGGTCGCTACATAGTGTCCTTCAATGCATTATGCAATAGTACAGTGTATCTAAGCCCAATAAGAGAAGCAATTTGTACAACAGCAGAGGGAAAAAACGTGTAGAAGAGAAGTTTTGGTCACACAGTTTACAAATCATGGCAGAAAACACGTACATTTAATTTGAACTCTGCAAAAATGTACTTTTAACTGACAATGAGTGTTTTATTTTTTTACAGATATATGACAAATTTGGGTTGTGAGTTGCGGTCTCAATTAAATAAAAATATCTATATTGCTGAAACTAACATTATATTAACACTGCATTTGTTCCTCAATGTATACCCAAAGGTGGAATCATACTGTAAGAAAGACACAAGACAGAGTATCTAATGACCCAGAACATTATGTGGGTGGATAAAGGGAGGAATTTGATATGTGCAGAGGAAATGGGCAAGTTTACCCCACATTGTCTGGTCAAAATTGCTGGATTCTTTTAGGATATCTAATATTTTATTCAAATTAAAATTCATTTTTTAAAATAAAAAAGTACTGTCATACCAAAGGAATTAAGTAAAGCGGTTGATGTTTTGTTTTCTGATTGCCGCAAAGGTATTAAAGCTGTCATTTACATTAATTGTGCTTTTTTAAATAAAGACTTTGGATACAAGGAAAAAAAGTTACTTGAAATTCCTCCCACTTGTTCCTCTCACTTATGCCAGTGTTCTGTGTTTTGTTACCATTAAATAACCCGAGAAGTCTCTTTGCAGTATCATGTACTTTTTGTATGGAAAAATATGGAGGTGGTAGAGGATCTAATAATGCCTATGATGAGTTGATCCTTAATAAGGTAACTGTATACTTTAAAAGCAGGATACAAATCACCAGTATTACACTGTACATACATACTGCACATGCTCAGCAAGTTTATCATTAAAAAAAACTATAATAGTAGTTTTCTTTTGTCAAATATAAACTATGATTTATGCATTTTGTCATTATTTGTATTAAAAAAAAACCTTTGCTTTTGGGAACAAACATTTGCAATGAGGTGTAGATATGACACTGGGGTTGATTTACTAAAACTGGAGAGTGCAAAACCTCCTGATGCAGCTCTGCCTAGAAACCAGTCAGCTTCCAGTTTCTTTGCCAAAGCTCAACTGAACAAGCTGAAGTTAGTAGTTGATTGGCCATGAATAGCTGCATCAGATGTTGCACTCGCCAGTTTTAGTAAATCAACCCCACTGTGTTTAAGTCTATCAATGCCCTTCTGCTTTCAAGCAGGCTGCGTTATTCAAACAAGTACAGGAAACCTTATTGTTTTAGGGTAATTTTATTTTAATTATTATTAAGTTTATATGTCCAGCAAAAAAAAAAAGATAAAAATGAATGGCCTAATAAATGATAAAGTAGCAAAACCAATTTTTGCTACAATACTCAATAGTCAATTCAGAGATTACCCCCACGGCAGGGGTGGACTGACAACTCATGGGGCCCCCGGGCAATAGGGTATCATGGGGCCCCTGTGTCTTTGCCCAAACTCAAAAAAGCCTATGATAAAGGTACCAGGGGCATCTTATGGGGTCCCTTACTGACCCTCGGGCAGTGCCCACGTTTCCAAATGGTCAGTCCGCCCCTGCCCCACGGTACTTTTTATGCCACTAGAAATTCTTAGTAATATATATATATATATACCGTATTTTTCGCCGTATAAGACGCACTTTTTCTTCCCCAAAACTGGGGGGGAAATGTCAGTGCGTCTTATGCAGCGAATATGGAGCGGCCGGTCCGGTATTTCCACCGCGGCCGTGTCAGAATACCGAGCCGGCCGCTCAGCTCTGCAGCGGGACCTTACCTGTTCCTCTATCCAGCGGCGTGCTGTCTTCCCGGCTTCTGTAGTGTGGGCACTGGGCATGACAGCCGGGTACCAAGTGCGCATGCGCAAGAAGCGGTGCTTTTTGTGAATGGTAAGGCGGTACCTGGGACACATGACAGATCCCAGAAGCCGCCGGACCAATCACAAAGCGCAAGTGCTTCTCGCTCATGCGCACTGGGCACCCGGCTGTCATGCCTAGCGCCATTACAGAAGCCGGGAAGACAGCGCGCGGTTGGATCGAGGAACAGGTAAGGTCAAAAAAAGAAGTAAGAGCGGGTACCTGTCAAATTCAGGTACCCGCTCCCCACCTCCCCAAAGGTCAGCAGTCATCTGTACTGTCGGCAGTCTCTGGTCATCCCTGTGCTGTCCGCAGTCTCTGGTCATCTCTGTACTGTCCGCAGTCTCTGGTCATCTCCTGTGCTGTCCGCAGTCTCTGGTCATCCCTGTGCTGTCCGCAGTCTCTGGTCATCCCTGTGCTGTCCGCAGTCTCTGGTCATCTCCTGTACTGTGTCTGCAGTCCATTAGTTCAGAATTTTTTTTCCTGTTTTCTGCCTCTAAAACCTAGGTGCGTCTTATGGTCAGGTGCGTCTTTTACGGCGAAAAATACGGTATATAAAACCTTGTTATCTTAACCACTTGAGCTCCAGAAAGTTTTACCCCCTTCATAAACAGGCCATTTTGTCTATTTAGCATTGCTCCACTTTAACTGGTAATTGCACAGTCATGCAAAGCTGTACACAAATTACATTTTTATGTTTTTTCCACACAAATAGAGCCTTCTTTTGGTGGTATTCAATTTGATTACATAAATGAAAAAAGACAAAATGTAAAAAAAAAACAATATTTTTTACTTTCTGCTATAAAAATATATCCATTAACTGCTTCCGCGCTGCCCTATAGCAGGAATGCAGCCAGAGAGAAGGAGAAATGATTGCTTTTACAGCCTTTATGGATGTAAAAGCAATCAGTGTAAAAAAAAAAAATCTTCATCACCCCCCACAAGTAGTACAGTGTCACTATGGTGACACTGTACTGCTAGGGTGACAGTATGTAAAAAAAGCAAAAAAAATAATAATAATAATAATATAAAAATGTAAAAACAAATTTTGAAAAATTATAATTTTTGGTTATAAATTAATTTGGGTTTTTTCATTTTTTTTACTTAAAAGATAGATGAATACATTTTGGCAAAGATTTATGAAGAAAGATTATTTATTTGCAAAATGTTATAAGAAAAACACTTTTTTTTTCAAAATTTTTGGACTTTTTCATTTATATAGCAAAAAAATAAAATTCCCAGTGGTGAATAAATGCCACCAAGTTTTATCTGTCTCAAAAAAATGCTAAAAATTCATATGGGTACAGTGTTCCATGACCGAGCAATTGTCATTCAAAGTGTGATAGCACTGAAAGCTGAAAATTGGCCTGGACAGGAAGGGGGTGAAAGTGTCCGGACTTGAAGTGGTTAATAGCAAAAAGTAAAAAATATAGATTTTTTTTTTTAAAAATTGTATTTTTTTTGTTGATAGTGCAAAAAAAAAAAAATGCAGAGGGGATCAAATACCACCAAAAGAAATCTCTATTTGTGGGGAAAAAAAAGACATACATTTCATTTGGGTGCAGCGTTGCATGACTACACAATTGCCAGTTAAAATAATAAAGCGCCGGATCACAAAAAATGGCCTGGTCAGGAAGGGGGGTAAATCCTCAGGAGAGTAAGTGGTTACATTTTTTTTAAAAAAAATCAAATTTCAAAATTTTTCATTGATTTAGGCCAAAATGTATTCTGCTACATGTCTTCGGTAAAAAAAAGTGTATATTGACTGATTTGTGTGAAAGTTATAGTGTCTACAAACTATGATATCTTTAATAGAATTTTTTTAAATTATTTTTTTATAGTACTAATGGCAGTGATCAGCAGCTTATAGTGGGACTGTGATAGTGCGGCGAGCAATCTGACACTAACTGATACTGATTGGGAACTGACACTGACATCACCAGTGACACTAATACAGTGATCAGTGATAATATTTAGACTGTCACTGTACTAATGATACTAGCTGGAAAGTGGTTAACATCTTGGGGTAATCAAGGGGTTAAGTGTGTGCCTAACAAGTGTTAATGTGTGTAATATGTGCTAATTTTTAACAAATGTCTGTTTGTTTACTAAAAATCCTTCTCCCTTCTCTACAGGGAGAAGAAACAAAGGGATTCTTCCCTCTGTACAGAGCACTGTGTTGTTTGTCAACATCGGGCTCTGGGCTATGATTGGACACAGACAATCAGCAGGTCCTGGCCATGAATCATTAGCCTGCTGACAAAATCCCACTGTGTCTAATCACAACGGAAGTCAGCAGGGAAGGAGTGGGGCCGCGCATGTGCCATGAACCCAGAAACAGGCAGCAACTTACAGGTACATCACTGTGCCTGTAGGAGACGCCCGTCCGCAGTACTGCCAGTCCTAAAATAGTTAAGTAAGGTAACAAAGTTATTGTGGAAAAAACAGGTACTTGGCAGAAATGTAAAAAATGCTCTGGTCAATAAGAGGTACAGTATATGGGTGCAAATGTCTGCTTTTTTATTAAGTCAATTTCTCCTTTTTCATTCTCCTTCTAAAATAAATTTGTTTTACAAATAAACTTTTAATATAAAACAAAGAATTCCCAGATGATAATGATTCTCAAGAGAAGGTGCACAGCAGAAACTGCTTGCTGCAGGCCCAGCCTGTCTGATTGCAACCTGCAGGAGCCCTGTGCAGAAGCCTTAGTGAGGGGTATGAGTTATGGCTCTGAATCATTAGTACTGATCATAGTTTTATATGATGAAAAAGAAACTTTTTTTTAAAATTGTGTGTTACTTATTATAATAAATAAAAATGAAATCATATGCATGACCCAATTATAATTGATTCAATTATAAAATGAATAGGTGTCTTCTGTATACTAAGCTAGGACTCATATCCCTAGGGAGATTGTTCATTTTAGTCTATGTGTTCGGTCTAAGTTTATTGCTAATCTATATGGAATTGTACCGTGTGTTGGCAGATTGAAAATGATTGTAAACTAGCAGATCTGCCAGACAGAGATCTGTGTATGTATGGTTGCCTAGCAGATCAGTCAGCAGACAAACTCCGAGGTGGTGGCAAACTGCCATTTGTTGTGTGTGTCTGGCATGGGGGCCTGTGTGGACAGTGGGAAGGGTGATTAACACAAGGGTTTTAGCCTATAGGATAGCTGGAGGAATCCTAGAAGTGTGTGCTAATTACTAGACTGTTCCCCAATCTTTAGAGTGCACCAGATTGTATGCAAGATTTGTATCTGCCTGTGTCTGGTCAGCCATATAGATTGGAGTGGAGTTTTCCCCTAGCACTGGCCAGAGGTATTGTAGTGCGGGCTATGAAAAGGGTATCACAGACAGTCTTATCTGCTCAAAGTAAGCTTCCCCTCATTCCCTTCTACCCCAGTCAAGGTCCTAGCCCCAGTTAGCTAGATGCTGTGGGCTTGACAGGGAGTCAGAGGAAGCTGTTCTAATGCCAGAAATAACAGATATACTGGTGGCCATGATTGGGGAGTCGGAGGAAACTGTTCTACTTCCAGAAATAACAGATATACTGGTGGCCATGATTGGGGAGTCGGAGGAAGCTGTTCTAATGCCAGATATAACAGATATACTGGTGGTCATGATTGGGGAGTCGGAGGAAGCTGTTCTAATGCCAGAAATAACAGATATACTGGTGGTCATGATTGGGGAGTCGGAGAAAGCTGTTCTAATGGCAGAAATAACAGATATACTGGTGGTCATGATTGGGGAGTCGGAGAAAGCTGTTCTAATGGCAGAAATAACAGATATACTGGTGGCCATGATTGGGGAGTCGGAGGAAGCTGTTCTAATGCCAGATATAACAGATATACTGGTGGTCATGATTGGGGAGTCGGAGGAAGCTGTTCTAATGCCAGATATAACAGATATACTGGTGGTCATGATTGGGGAGTCGGAGGAAGCTGTTCTAATGCCAGAAATAACAGATATACTGGTGGTCATGATTGTGGAGTCGGAGAAAGCTGTTCTATTGCCAGAAGTAACAGATATACTGGTGGTCATGATTGGGGAGTCAGAGGAAACTGTTCTAGAGCCAGAAATAACAGATGCACCAGAGGTCAGGGAAGATTTTGGGCTGCCCAGTTGTGAAATGCAAATTTGGCAAAAATATGGAAAAATGTAAAGATGGTAAACACATTACCTCGAGAGGAATTACAATGTTGCAGTATACCATGACCTACTGTATTGTGTAAAGAAGTACCGGAAACAAGTTGTGGAGCAGCTTATTAAGATTAAGATGAAGCAGATTAACACCTTCCCGCCCGACCTATAGCAAATTGACAGCCAGGCAGGACTCTCAGAAGGCACTGATTACGTGGCTGCGGGGCCGTGCAGCAGTGCAATCTGTCACCGGCTGTGTTCACTGGACACAGCCGATGACTGATCACTACATCGGCCCACTGCCAGTTTCATGTGATCCCTGTGACCAATCACAACAGATCACATGACAATTGTAAACAACGGATGGCTTCCATTCATGCCATCCTTTGTAATTGTGTTGTTAGCTGTGATTGGTGACAGCAATCACATGGTACATACAGGACCAATCACAGCCCATCTTTACCATGTGAGTAGCTTTGGCCAATCACAATAAAAGACACTGAATGAATCGGTTTCATTCAGTAATAATGGTTTCTTGTATCAATGAAATTCATTTGCATAAGCAATCATAATGTGTAAAAAAAATCCTGATCCCTTCTCCAGAGTAGTATAGTGCTGCTATGGTAACAATGTATTACTCTGGTTACAGTATGTTAAAAAAACAAACGTAAAAACTAGAAATAATTTAATTAAAAAAGTAATACATTTTTAAATATATATTTATTTTTTTACATACTGTCACCAGTCTGTGTTCCTGATCATTGCCACACCAGACAAATTGTGATTTTTTTTTTAAATTTCTTAATTTTCCAAAAAATTGTGACAAAAAAATTTACGACTTCAGACAGCACCATGCATCCTACTAAATACCTTGGACTGTCTATTTTAGGATTATTTGTAGTATCCTGGCATTTTTGGGCCTCAAGAAATGAGACAGGCCATCAGCACATCAGGATTGATTGATTTTCAGATATATATACCATAGTATATACCACAGTTTGTGGACTCTATAACTTTCCTACAGACTAAATAATATACACTGATTTGGGCTATTTTCACCAAAGAAATGTAGCAGAATACATTTTGACCTAAATTTATGAAGAAGGGTTATTTATTTGCAACATTTTATAACAAACAAAGAAAAACATGTATTTTTTTTTTATTTAACAAAAAATAAAAAACTCAGTGGTGATTAAATACCAGCAAAAGAAATCTCTATTTGTGTGAAAAAAATTTATAAAAATTTCATATGGGTACAGTGTTGCATCATTGAGCAATTGTCATTCAAAGTGCAACAGCGTTGAAAGCTGAAAATTGGCCTGGGCAGAAAGGGGGTAAAAGTGCCTGGTCTTGAAGTGGTTAAGCAGTGTTTTTTCTGGCTGGTATCAGAGGATGTGTGCAGGGAGGAGTATCCCCAGGTACACCAAATATCCTCTTACTGTGATTTAACAGCTGCACATCAATTTCATGCTTCTTATTTAAAACTGGTTTTTACTTTTAATACACAATCTTGATGTCAGCTATGAAATTTTTGAAAATCAAATAAAAATAGGAACCGTTAAATAGTTCTGTCATTGCATCATTGTAAGTGCATATGTACATTTTATATACAGTATACAAAACGTATTGGAAGATAACTGGAAAAAAAAATTACATACAGTATATTGTTGGGGGAGACATGTTATTTTACATGATATGTTTCACTTTCCTGTAAACAAATTTATAACGGATGCCATAATTGCTAGACAGGAGACACATAATGATAGAAAAAATATATATAAACAAATAAATAAAAGGCTTTCAATGAAATTATCTAGAACACGGATGGGAAGGACACAGCAAACACTTTGATTTAATCCTTTACTTTTGTGATACTTAAGTTAATAAATCAATTAAGCAAATTAAGTTAGGGAGTAATTCCAAAACATGGGACAATTTTATTGAAGGAATACATTGTGCAGAGCAGTTTAAATGAATTTGGACTAATGACAATCTGCAATCTGTTTAAAAGGCTACAACTTTAAAACACTTTCAAACTTGAGGCCTTCTAGCTGGCTCAAAGGAGACTTTAGAGGAACTTTGGAAGGATAAAAAACAGACCAATAAAAAGGAAAGTGTGAGATGGCATGAATTCATCAATTTTTATTTAATTTACTTTGACACAGTTATTTTCCTAGTTTTGTAAAAAAAAAAACCACATATTTGTGGCTATGAGTCATATGTACAGTGTAATATCATCTGACTTGTCAATGTCAATATTTAGTGTATTTTCTGCTCAGGTCCAGAATAGGGTTGGCACCTCATCCCTTTAAAACCAAACATATTAATTACACAGGTTCTGTGGCTAATTAAGGTAGTAATTAAACTCATTTAGTGCCTTATCTGCGTTAAATTAGCCTCAGAACCTGTTTAAATAAAATGTGTTCAGTTTTAAAGGGATGAGGTGGCAACTCTAGTCCATGGACTCCTCAGCAATCAGAGGGCTGCATGTAGACATCCTGTGTATAACTGTGCTTGTACTGGGTAAAATTGGATTTTGTCACAGGCCATCTTGCCCAACACAGATTATGTATATCAGTTGTGGATGAATTTAGCCTAAGTTAATGGAATCACTGACTGGTTTCTTATATTTGTCAGGGGCTATACTAGTGAGACCTGCCTGCCAAAGTACCTATTTTAATCATCCTGGCATAGATCATAGATAAAGGGCAGTGTCTCATTTCTCCTGCTGCATTATCTGTATTGAAAAAAAAATTAATGAAGACATAACCACTACCATTGCAGCCCATGCAACCACACAGCCTATGTAGCCCCAGCGGAAGTGAGTGGGAGGTGTAGGGGCTGGTTGAGCCCCATTTAGTGAGTTCAGAATTTTGACTTAGCCTTTCTTCATGTGAATATGCCTTGCTACTTGTGTGTTTAACTTAATGTAAGTGTTGGGCAGCTACTTTCTTGGTGGATAACTATGGCATGGGCCACAGTGGACATACAAAGCAGAGCCTACTCTCCTGGTAGCAGCAATGAAAAGAGGCCTTTCCATTGATCACCATTGAAAAAGAGTTATTTACATTGATCACCAATGTAAAGGGGAACTTCCTCTGACCATAAATGTAATGGAGGCTTATCATTGGCCTTATTGACCATCAATGTAAAGGGGATCTATCCACTAACCAGCAACAAAAAGTGGTATTTACATTGGGCAGCAATGTAAAGACGTCTTATCACTGACCACTAATGAAAACAAAGCTTTTCATTGAACAGTGATGTATAAAAAAAGGCTAAAAACCAATAATAAGGAATATGTTAAATGGCCACAAATATAAAGAGGGTCCTTTTAACGAATAATACAAAAAGCAGACTTTTGTCAGAGGGAGCATAAGGCAGCACTGAAAAACAATTAGAATTGTCTCTTATTAGGAAAGGATTTATTAGCAGGGTTAAACTATATTTTGCTGGCTACCTATAAAAAAGGGACTATTATTGTGAGAACAGAAGAGGCCACAGCCCACCAATGGTATTAAGAGCTACAATTTGGGGGGGAGTGAGTATATATGCTGTTCACCATGAAAGTGCTGAATACCCTAGAGCAGTGTATCTCAACCTTTTTTCAGTCAAGGCACCCTTTAAAATTATGGACAATTTCAAGGCACCCGTTAAAATTATGGATAGTCTCGAGGCACCCCATTCTATAATGTTAGAGAGGATTTATTCTTCCAAATCAAATACACTTTTGCACACCGGTACTTATTAGTATTTCAGTGTTTCTCTTCTCCTTCACTGGAGTTTTTCTCCATCATTCAGCTAATGTGACCCCAGCGCTGATGTTGAGGGGCAAGGTAGTTTCAAACAAGGATGCTATGCAGATGACCAACATCTGCCTTATCAACTGATGATGTCATTGGTTGTTGGGATGCCAGCAGCTAGTAGGTCTTAATGGTGCACAATGAAAACCTGTGGCTTTGTGTAACTAAAATGCAGGTTGATCCATCGCTGGCTTGTACACAATTTTTGGGCAATTTTTAGGCATTTTGCCAAGGCACCCCTGAAAAAATTTCAAGGCATCCTATTTGAAAAAGTCTACCATTGATGATGGTCACTGGGAGGCACCATCAAAATTTAGCTATTGGGTGATGCGTTTTGCAGTTATGTACATGGATGGAGAAATCATTGATTAAACTTTAATTTTTTTACACATTTTTTTCACTAAATTTTTATTTTGTTAGTGAATGTAAGTTCACTGGTTTCCCTCCCCTGGTCTTCCTCCCCTCTTCCCAGGTGGCACTATGTCTAATAAGGGACACACCAGTAATAACTGAAACATTCAATATTTATCCTTGAAAAGGGTCTATAAACATACTACAAACCTGAATTTTTTTTAAAAAGTAGGTAAATCTTATAGTCAGTTTAAATTCCCAAACTGGCCATGGGCTGCAAGGAAAGAGTGTATGGGTGGAATATGGCCTAGAATAGATAATTTAGACAAGCCTGAGCTAAGGGGTAGTATCTGGTTGCCTAGATGGCTCATTTGTAGAAGTACCTCAAAGGGTACAATCAGGTTCACCTGTCAGCTTTTCAGGCAGACGTGATTGGACCCTCCATTCACCTCTATGGACCGTGGATGTAAATGGACTCATGTCCTTTCACACGTGCTTACCTCCAATCCGATCCTGTCTGCTAAAAAATAAAAAATATCCATTCCTTCGTCTAATCATCAGATTGGAGAGCAGTCAGGTGTAAAAGGACAGCAGACCTGTTTTCCACCCGCTGTGCTCTGCTCTGATCAGTGTGGGATCAATGGACAGTTTCCCCGCTGATCAAATTGGAGTCTGTCCCATGTTGAAAGGGCCTATGACAGAGCATTCACAGTAATTAATCAATTGTTTATTAAGAAACACATTTGCAGCGCTATACAATAAGTCTCATACCATCAGCTAAGCAAAACATGTAATGGAACAAGGAAAGTCATACCATGGCAAGGTCATATTTTGTTGACAATGCCACATTAAGGAATCCAGGGCCTAAAGCAAACTAAATACATTGGTGTTTTTGTGTCTTGATGAAATCGTGTCACTGGACATGTCACCAGTGCAAAATCTCTAACAGTTTTTGCAGGCAGTTAATGTGCCAAGATATTAATTAGACAACTGAGTGTAAAATATGTATAGTAGTAGAGGGTTGATAAAGAGACCCAATCACCACCTAAAAAACTGCAAGTAAAAGCACAGAAAAATCAAGTATTTTAAATACTTGCAGTATTTTTCTTTCCATAATTCATTTTTTTTTCATTTACACTGTGCCTTTGAACTTGTTAGAAAATGTGACTATCCCAACAAGAACCCAGATAGAACTCTCACTTGGGCTAGGTCTGGACCAAAGTCCCCCTATAGTGATGCCAGCTACAGAGTGTCACTTGAGTCACTTAAGTAAAAAAATGTAAGGGCTGTCATGGCTCCTGAAAATGCTAGTTGTCTGCCTGCCATACGGATATTCTACCTGTACTTTCTGCTTTCATTGCCGGAAACATGCATGCAGCAGTGAAATCAGAACAAAGCTAAAACTCCTTTGCATACTTGCTCAATGCATTTGACTAAAAACAAAATTGCAGCCAATTAACTATTATAACCACCAGGCCACTAGCATTTCAGCAAGAAAAGGCAACAATGGCAGGGTCTGTAGGTGGATCTACTGTATAGCAAAAACTTTTTAATATTAGATACAGTGGGAAAGAATTAGAACCCTTTTGGGTTTTTCTGTTATCTGGGGCTGTGTTAGAGAGATTTCCCTTTACTTCCTGTTCTGTGTTTTACCAGACAAGAAGTGAGTGAAAATCTTCAACAGGGGAAAACATTTTTTTCTTCCACTCCTGTCTAGCAAAAAAGGTTGTCCCAGGGAAGGGAAGTGAGAGGAAATCTCTCCAATAAAACCCCAGACAGAAGTAAATTATTTCCCACCCTAACCATAAAGTTGGCTAGAGATACACATCAAAGAGACTTATAACCCTTTTGGGTTAGAACTCTTTTGGGTTTTTCTGTTATCTGGGGCTTTGTTAGAGAGATTTCCCTTTACTTCTTGTTCTGTGAACAATGTTTTACCAGACAAGAAGTGAGTGAAAATCTGCAACAGGGGAAAAAAGTTTTGTTACTAGGGAAAACTTCTGTAGGTATCAAGATAAAGCACATAGAAGCAAAAAGATTTTTTATGTAAAATGCTAAAGTAGCTTTTCTTGTACAAAAAATTATTTAAATCATACAACAAAAAAGAAGCGGTCAAACATTTTTACATCAATCATGGATCATATCTGATACAGCTTTGGAAGAAAAGTTCAAGCCGTTGTAGGGGACTGATGCGGTTTGAGACAAACATAGAATCTCTTCTTCAGAGGTGCCTAAATGCAAAACAAAAAACCTTGCGTAAGACGACTGCTAGAAAGAAACTGCCATGAATTTAAAATCAAAGGATGTTTGCTGTCACCATCTCCCAGATTCTCCCAGATGGGGCCACATGAGGAAGATGCTTCCCCAGCTGTTCCCAAGGGCAACCAAAAGGGACTCCACAGGGGCTGGTCAAAGAAAAGATTTTTATATCTTGTACCAATCCTTAGCCAAAGATGGGAATCGAAAATAGAATCCAGGCCAGGGGCCAATTAGATTGCAGCCTCCATATACTGAGTTAGGAATGACTGGACAGGTATGCAGGATGTCCCTGTAAGCAGGTGTATGTAGCCTGCATCACAAGTAGTTGATATCCAGTGTAGGAGAGACAGGTCGGCCTGTCTGGTAATGGTGCAGGTGGCTGTAGGTATCAAGTGTGGACACTTTCTGATAGTGGCATAGCATGGCTGTACTTGCTTATCTCCTGCTCATACTATTGGCCATTCAAGTTGCCCATTGTAGTGATGGGCAAATAGCAACATGTGAATGGAACATAATTGCAGGCCCTGACACTACCCATGAGTGTTGGAGGCTTGCCTATCAGAATGGCCTACCTTTCATCTGTGACAGGTTTGGGTGGGTGATGCAATGATATAATGTTTCACAAGTGAAAAAGAGATAAAAGATCCACTTGTTGGCTGGATAGATGAATTTTACAAACATATATTTTTTTGTTATTTTTATCCCATTACAAACACAGATAATATGTTAAAAAAATCCCTTTAATACATTCACATCATTATTATTAATTATATTAGTGTCTTTATTTACAACCAACTTAAAACATAATGGGATTACAAAATAAACCTTTTTTTACTTACATTAAAATAGACTTCTCGAATTGGTGAGTAAATCAAATTTTTGGCCCAAACCTTCAGCCACTAACACTGAGCATAGGATGCCAACAAAGTTGCATTGCTCACCAATGTTACAGTCTATTTGAAAGAAAGAAAAGAGTTATTTTGTAAAACGAAAGAAGGGGGGGGGGCAAACTTCATGTCTGAGATCTGAAGTGTGGCCACCCATAGCGTGACTAATGACAGACAATAGCATTAAAGAAATCCGTGCATATGTAAATAAGTCTGTGTAGACCTATTTGTAAGCAGTTTGATTTTGTGACGTTCAATTGTAGAGATAGATTTTTCTTGTAGTGGGAAGTAAATTCGCTACATGAGATATCTAAAAGGAAGAAAGGCATACAATGCGGTGATTTGCATGTCATTTGCATGTCCCGGCCAACATGTGCAGGATTTTCCTTGTTCGGCACGGAGTGGGAATCACTTGCTTGTGAAGTGGCTGGGAACGGGAGAATGGCTTTGTGTTTTCTATAGAATGTAGTTACTGTATACCTACATTGGAGGACATTTTCCCCACATTTTCCCACCACACTCTATTGAAATATCCTGTCTGCTCAGTCTGGAGTCTTCACTTCACAGTAGACACAGTGACTTTAGAGGGTGTCATAGGAATTGAAATGATAGCTTTTCAATGCTTCACTGTTTCTATTCCTTCACTTCCCTGCGACAGTGTAATAGTTAAAAGAAAACATACTGTATTCCGGTAACTGTATAAACTTGAACACATGTAATGATAGTATTCAGTATACTAATCCCTTCTTCATTTCATATGCTTTTATTTATTTTGTGCTCCACTTGTTATATGCTAGTTTGGTCGCCCACCCACATGGATAGTGACAGAGGTTGGGACGAACTATAACACTGCCAAGGGGGCTTACAAATTTTTATTCACGTGGTTTATACAAACTTTAGCAAAAACTGATGTTGCAGCTGCACCCCTAGCAGTGTTATGGTTAGTCCCAGGTAAAGACCCATTTGTAAGGCAGGGCACTGATATTGGATGAACAGGCCTGATTCACAGTCAGTAAACCAGTTATTCTAAATGGTTTTCATTGGTTCAGTTTCTGTGCAAGTTAATTAAAGGTATTGTAAACCTTCCTACCTGTACCTTGTGTTTTTCACCTGCAGAAGATGTTGATTATGTCATTTCATGGTGTAATTTGTTGCCCTGTATGCAAATTCTATAGTAGAGCAAATGTTCACATTTCAGTGTCAGTTTGTGTTAGAACATGAGGCATGTGGCATGGCACTGCACAGGTCAATGCATGACTTCTGTCTGTAGTGTGAGACCTGACACTTCCTGTATAGAAACTACATATCCAACAATCCCTGGGTCTGGGTCACCCTGCACGGGTGCAGGTGAACGTTAAACAGTAATGTTATCCGACAGAAAAAAAGCATGCAGAACATTCACAGACACACAGAGAGCCCACTTGCAGTTTGGAGATGATGTGTTTCATCATATTAGCACTCCCACATTTGTGATAAAACACGGGGAGATGAGGCAAGTGTATTACTTTACATTTTTCAATATTAAACCTCATCTGCCATGTAGCTCTCCATCCCTCTTTTTTTTTTTGGAGGGTTTGCTATATCCTACTGTGAGGTTATTGCCCTGCTTAGCTTTGTATCAACAGCAAATACTGGGAATGAACTATTTATACCAATCTCTATATTGTTTTTGGACAAATTAAAAGAATTGGTCCAAGGACAGAGCCCTGGGGTACCCCGCTTACCACTTTCAGACCTTTCAGAAAGTAAGACATTAATCAAAATCCTCTGGGCATGCTCCCACAACCAGTTTTCTATCTAAGTACATACATTATCATCAATGCCAAAAGACCATCATTTGTAAATTAGGCATCTCTGGTTCACCATATCAAATGCATTAGTGAAATCTAGATGAAATAATATTCTTGGATATGGTTCCTTATCACTCCTTCCAATAGTTTGCATACTATTAATGCTAGGCTGACTGGTCTGTAGTTATCAGGAATGTATCTCAGCCTTTTTTTTGAATATTGGTATCATGTTTGCTTTTCGACAATCTGCTACTAACATTCCAGTCAGTAAGCTGTCCTTAGAAATTTGGAATAATGATCTGGCTATGACATTGCTAAGTTCTTTGTGAACTCTTGGATGAAATATACCTTGCTTTTGTGATTTGTTTACATTACGTTTTTCTAGTCTATCTTGAACACAACTTTCTGCCAGCCACAAGGGTACATTAATTATAATGTTAGTAGTATTAATGTCTTGTTTATCACACCCCTCCTTTTTGTTCATATAGACTGAGGAGAAGTATTTATTTACAGTAAAACCGATGCCTTCTCCTTGTCACTTGTGACTAACTTCCCCAATCATCTTTTATGGGGCTAATATGTTATGACCTAGCCTTTTTACCATTAATATACAGTATCTGAAAAAAAAAATTAATCTCCCTAAAATTGTGTCTATTTTAAGTGCATATTTAACATTATATTGATTTTTTTTGTTTGTTTTTATTATAATACACTCTCATGTAGTGCCCTTTTAGAAGATCATTACATGGGCTGCTTTTGTTTTTATCTGTTTGAACTTCATGCATTACAAGAATTTTAGGAAACATTTTTGCAGATTTCCACCACTCTGATCTAAAGAAACTCATGTTTGCATCACCATGTCCTTTTTTGAAACTGACTGGGGTGTGAAAAGAGTCTGTCATTACCTAAGCTATCTCAGTGTTGTAATAGGAAATTAGGAATCTTTAGCATTCTTTTAACCTCAAAGAGTCTTAGACAGTATTTTAGCAAAAATGAATGATGCCTCCAATTTGACTTCAAGTTCTATGCAATGTTCTGGGAATACCAGTGAGCCAATTACACAAGCATGAATTAAGATATATGGGGTAACAACTGGTATATCTTATTGGAAGGAAGAAATAATTTAATTTTATTTGTCAGTTTTAAAGAATCAAAGTGGATGCAGATTAAAAGAAAAAGGTATTTTTTTTAAACTAACCATTAAAATATAGAATTTATAGTGTAGAAATTATATTTCCTTTTCATAGCAAAGTGGAATTTCCCTTTAACCATTTGCCCTCCAGAGGATTTACCCCCCTTCCTGACTAGCCCATTTTTTGCGATACGGCACTGTGCTATTTTAACTGACAATTGCGCGGTCATGTAATGCTATACAGAAATGAAATGTATGTCCCCTTTTCCCCACAAATAGAGCTTTCTTTCAGTGGTATTTGATCACCTGTGTGTTTTTTATTTTGTGCACTATAAACAAAAAAGAAAACAACAATTTTGAAAAAAGCAATGTTTTTTACTTTTTTGCTATAAAACATATCCAGTAAAAAAATTTAAAGAATCAAATTTCTTCATAAATTGAGACCAAAATGTGTTCTGCTACTTGTCTTTGCTAGAAAAAAAATCCCAATACATGTAAATTAATTTGTTTACATGAAAGTTATAGCGTCTACAAATAGCGGTGTATATACTGAAATTTTTATTTTTATATTTTTAATACTAATAATGGCGGCAATTAGCTACTTATTGCAGGACTGCGGGATTGCAGCAGGTATTCTGACACTGGGTGGGAACTGACTAACTGCCATTGACATCCCAATGACACTAATACAGTGATCAGTGCTAATGAAAAGCACTGACACTGTACTAATGACACTGGGCAGGAAGGGGTTAACATCTGGGGCAACCAAAGGGTAAACTGTGTGCTGTGTTCTGTTTTACATAATGTGCTGTGTGTGTTTTACTAGGGAAACTCTGCTGTGTATTTCTCTGCTGTACAGAGAAATACACAGCAGCATGTCCTTTCTGGCAGGAGAGAGACCTGTGTTGTTTACACACAGGTCTCTCCCCTGTCAGCTTTACTCGGCAATTGCTTGGTGCCAGTGGGGGATCTCCAGCCCGGACCCAGTGATTGACATCCCTAGCCGCCTCTACCTGGATATGCAAATCATGTATATATACATAATTTTATGCAACCCTGCCACCCTGTAGTAGTAGTTCTACTATAGGGCGGTGAGAAAGTGGTTAAAGTCTATTTAAAACAAAACATTTTGTTTAGCTTTAGATAGAATAGTGAGGGGTTAGAACAGCAAGCCAGTTTTTATTGCTGCTTGTGTCCCAGCTGGAGAGATTCACCCTCTCTGATTAGGCAACTATTGTCATTAGAAATTAAAGTCAGGAAAGATCTGACATTTTGAGTGGTCATCAAAACAGGGAAAGAGGAGGGAGTAAAAGTAAATCTTGTTACAAAAAAAAAAACTGATTGGGTTTAACCTGCCCATACCCTATCCAAAATACTATTGGCCACATATTCTAGTTACATATTTTTGTTAATTAGTGCGATATAGTCCCTGAAGTTTATCTTTATCTCAGTATGTCTTTAACCATTTGACGCCCGGCCAAATCACAGCTAAGCACAAAAAAAAAAAAAAACCCTGAATGAATCAATGTCATTCAGGTAAATGCTTGCTTATAGTAAAGTAATTCTTTGCTATAAGCAAATTGTGTAAAAAAAAAAAAAAATACTGATCACTTCCCCAAAGTAGTACAATGTTACTATGGTAACAGTGTACTACTTTGGTCATAGTAAAATATGAAAAAAAAATCTTAAAAAAAGAAAAAGAAAGTAATAAAAAATTTCAAATAAAAAAAAAATATATATATTTTTTTTCACACTGTCACCAGTCAGTGTCCCTGATCACCGCCATGCCAGTTATATGATGACAATGTACGGCACTGGTGACAGTATGTAAAAAAAAATAGTGAAAATAATTTTTTTTATTTTTTCATTTTCCGAAAAATTATGACAAAAAAAATACAACTTCAAAAAACTCGCCATGCCTCTTATGAAGTACATTGGACTGTCTACTTTGCAAAAAGGGGTCATTTGGGGGATATCTGTACTATTCTGACATTCTTGGACCTCAAGAAATTAGATTGGCTGTCAGTACTTAAGGATTGATCAATATTCAGATCTATACCATAGTTTGTGAACTCTATAACTTTCCTGCAAACTAAATAATACATCCTAATTTGGGTTATTTTCACCAAAGACATGTAGTAGAATACATCTTGGCCTAAATATATGAAGAACAATGATTTATTTGCAAACTTTTATAACAGAAACAAAGAAAAACGTGTTTTTTTTTCAAAAGTTTCGGTCTTTTTTGTTAATTTAGCAAAAAATAAAAACCCCAGTGATTATTAAATACCACAAAAAGAAAGCTCTAGTTGTGTGAAGAAAATGATAACATTTTAGTTTGGGTACAATGTTGTATGACTGTGCAATTGTCATTCAAAGTGTGAGAGCGCTGAAACCTGAAATATGGCCTGGGCAGGAAGGTGTAAAATTGCACAGTATTGAATTGGTTAAAGTAAATCTATCATGCAAGAAATTTAGAGCATGCCATTGCTCGTTACATTTATGGAAATGGTAGTTGCCGGCAGTCATACTGCTAGTCTGTCTTGCCAGTACCTCTCAGAATATAAAAGACACCAATCAGGCTTTCAAATGGCCAGCTGAAGCAGGGCACAGAGCAGGCTGACAACACTGGTGCTAATTGGGGAGGCAGAATTTTATCGATATCAGCCTGCAACAGGAAGTACTGTTACTAGCAGGAATAAAAGTAAGTTTTCTATTAAGAAGCCTTGAAACAGATTCATTAAAAAAATTGTATACAGTGATATGTGGTGCCAGCCAAACATACAGAAAAATACATTTTGGGTCTATGTACACTTTAAGCACTGCACTTGCAAAGATCTGTTGTATATTAATCTCTACGTGGTTAGTCTTATAACTGATATTTCTAAGGCTTTTGCAAAAAAACTCTAACGTGGCTATTAAAGTGGTTCTAAAGGCAGAAGCTTTTTACCTTAATGCTTTCTATGCATTAAGGTTAAAAACCTTCCTGGTACAGTTCTCCCTCCCCCTTCCCCCCTCGCTTATACTTACCCGAGCCTGATCTTGATCCAGCAATGTACATGAGAGCATTGGCTCTCCCAGATATCTCTTTCTTCTCATTGGCTCACAATTGCAGCCAGTAAGGACAGATCGGGGGCGGGGTGGGGCACAGCTGCACTCAGTGTGTGAATGGACACATTCCATTCACAGGAGCAAGCCTGCTTAAGTGTCCCCATAGCAAGAGGCTTGATATTGGAGGTACTCAGCAGGGGGGAGGAACCAGGACCTCAAGCGGGGAACCCGTGAAGAGGAGGAATGGGACTGTTCCGTGCAAAACCATTGCAAAGAGCAGGTAAGTATAATGGGTTTTTTTTTATAAAATTACAACCTTTAGAATCACTTTCATTCCAAATATTTACAGTTAGGTCCATATATTTGGACACAGGCACAATTTTATTTTTTTTCAGGTATTTACCAAAACATATATATAGTTATTTGAGGGTATGTACATCCAAATTGGAGGAAGGCTTTAGGAATTACAGCTCTTAAGAATAGCTATCCCCCCTTTTTCAAGGGACCAAAAGTAATTGGACAGTTGAATCAAAGGCTGTTTCATGGCCAGGTGTGGGCTACTCCTTCATAATTTCTTCATCAATTAAGCAGGTAAAAGGTCTGGAGTTGATTCTAAGTGTGGTATTTGCATTTGGAATCTCTTGCTGTGAACCTACATCATGCGTTCAAAGTGGCTGTCCATGCAACTGAATCAAGCCATTGTAAGGCTTCAAAAACAAAACAAATCCATCAGAGAGATAGCAGCAAAATTAGGAGTGGCCAAATCAACAGTTTGATATATTCTGAGTAAAGAAGAACGCACTGGTGAGCTCAGCAACATAAAAAGGCATGGACGTCCACGGAAGACAACAGTGGTGGATGATCGCAGGATCCTCTCTATGGTAAAGAAAAACCCATTCACAACATCCAGACAAGTGCAGGACACTCTCCAGAAGGTGGGCGTATCATTGTCAAAGTCTACAATCAAGAGAAGACTTCACAAGAGCAAATACAGAGGGTTCACCACAAGGTGCAAACCATTCATAAGCCTGAAGAAAAGAAAAGCCAGATTAGACTTTGCCAAAAAAAATCTAAAAAAGCCAGACCAGTTCCGGAAAAGCCTTTTTTTGGATGGATGAAACTAAGATTAATATGTACCAGAATGACGGGAAGAAAAAAGTGTGGGGAAGGCTTGGAACCGCTCATGATCCAAAGCACACAACGTCATCTGTGAAACATGGTGGAGGCAATGTGATGGCATGAGCATGCATGGCTTCCAGTGGCACTGGGTCATTGGTGTCTATTAATGATGTGACAGAAGACAGAAGCAGCCAGATTAATTCTGCAGTGTTTAGAGATATACTGTCAGCCCAGATTCAGCCAAAAGCAGCAACGTTGATTGGACGGCACTTCACAGTACAGAAGTTGATTGGACGGAACTTCACAGAACAATGATCCAAAACATACTGCAAAAGCAACCCAGGAGCATTTGAAGGAAAATAAGTGGAATATTCTGCAATGGCCGAGTCAATCACCTGATCTCAACCCAATTGAGTATGCATTTCACTTGCTAAAGGCAAAACTAAAGGCAGAAAGACCCACAAACAAAAAACAACTGAAGACAGCTGCAGTTAGAGTCTGGCAAAGCATCAGAAAGGAGGAAACCCAGTCTTTGGTAATGTATAATTTACCATAGTATTCCAAAAAGAATATACAGTATAAAATACATTGAATATACTGTACACTATAGTTTCCATTTACACATTGACCCATACAGTAAAACCTTAGTTATCTTTAGCACGTAAACTTTGAAATGTGACTGTAAAGAGAAAAATGTTTATTTTTAGAAATACCAAACATGATATATTTACCTGCTCTGTGCAATTGCTTTTTACAGAGCACCCCTGATCCTCCTCTTTTAGGGTCCCCCACTGGTGCTCTTGGCTCCTCCCTCATGTTGAGTGCAAGTCGAGCAGTGCTGATGATGAAAATTCTTAAGTGATGACTGGTCTAAACAAACTAATTTCTTATGGCAAAACTAATTAGTCTTTCTTAACACGTTAACTATTTTTTCCAGTTTCTGAAGCTGTTTAAATTTTTTTGCGTTGATTACGGTACAGTATGTGGCTACTTTAAATAGATACATAGCGCTTAAAGTGCAGCTAACCCAAGAACAAAAATGTATTTCAGCTTACCAGATTATGGATGTGTTGTCTGCATTGATTATTGTGGTTTGTTTCCTTTGATTTCACCAGGTGATCCTGCTTGCCACTGGTGGAACTTCAGGGGTCCCAATGGCGACCCCACCCATGCTGCAGGGGGCCCTTGCAGCCTCCTTGTCACCAGGGGCAGTGCCAGGGGTATGCTATAGCACCCCAAAATTATTGCTACAGGCTGCCTCTGGCTCTCTCTTCTAGGTACAGTGCAGTGCAGGTTTTTGTGCCTGAAATTTAGCCTCCTGTAGCTGTTAGCCATACTCTCTCTCCCAGCTGGCAGCTTCTCCACAGGATGACCAAGATGGTGGGCAGGGCAGGTTGGGGTGTGGCCAACTTTTCTTTCATACACAGGTGGCTGCTCTGGTTGACAGTGGTAGAGGATGTGAGACCGAGCATACAGTAGATGGTGACCCCGGGAGTCTTCACCTCCAGCCATAAGGTGAGTGACTCCTGCAGCTATTCAATCTATCTGTAATGCTTCTGCTCTCCCCCCCCACTTTGTACTGCTCACTGCTTCCCCCCACTGTATACCTCTCACTGTTCCCCCCCCCCACTGTATACTGCTAGCTGCTCCCCCCCCACTGTATACTGCTCATTGCTTCCTCCCCACTGTGTACTGCTCAATGTCCCCTCCACTGTATACTGCTTACTGCTGCCTCCCCCCCCCCCCATTATGTACTGCTCACTGCTGCCCTCCCAATTGATCACTGCTTACTACTGCCCCCACTGTATACTGCTCACTGCTGCCCCCACTGTATACTGCTCACTGCTGCCCCCCCACTGTATACTGTTTGCCACTGCCCTTCCCACTGTATGCTGCTTACTGCTGTCCCCCCACTGTCTCTTCCTCCTTCTTACCCTGAATCTATACTGAATCATACATGGTGAAGAACTAGTGAAAACAGTCCTCTTTCTCCAGTTGATGGCCTGGGTGGTTCAATATATTTTTACTTACCACCACAATTTTTTATGTATTTCCATTTTTTGTTAAAATGTATTTATAAAATTAATCTTTTTAGACTTTGTATTATTTTATTTTTTTCTCATAAGGCCATCCCTGCCCATGTGAAACAAACACAGACAGGGACAGCAATGAAACTGGCTAAAAATAATGGTAAGCAGAATGAAGGCCCCAAATGACATTTGTAGGGCAGCCACATTTCAATCCCTCTACAGTCCTTATTGGCTTTTTCCTGTGAGTCCTTCTCCTGGGACAAGAGGCTGAGGGTAGACAGCTGCAGAAAAATAAGCATACAATCCTACGGCTTAACAATTAAAAAAAATTCAATTGCACCCCCACCCTGTTTATGTGCAAAGTTGAACTTTAAAATTTGGCATGTTTGGTATCTATTTACTCGACTTACAATCATCTTTTACATGTAAACAAAAGTGTTAGAAATAGGCCTGGAGGTCAAGTGGTTAAAGTGTCTCTGAGATAATACCGTTGAATTTCTGGGGTAGCAAAACACCTGCCTTGTTTGTGTTTCCACATTTAACCTTATTATACCTGGTCACGTGCTTCTCTGGGCTACAGCTCAGATATTTTTTTAAAAATGGGTGGTGAAGATACGGCAGGTTATTATTTGGCATCTGGGGTGAGGGTGTGCACTGTTTTGGGAGCACAGTGTTTTCACATTTTTTATTCAAAGAATATGATGAGGTGCTGCTAACAAAAAGACAGCTCTTGAGCTTCTCTAACCACCCCAAGCTAAAATTTATACTCTTAAAAAAAGGAAACAGACACCAATTATTAGAAAATAAAAGTTGCTAAGGTGATAACAATTCAAGAGCTAGCCAGGGCTTCTGTTAGAAACCAAGGGGCCCCATATAGCCAGCCTGACTTGTTTAAGTTGGATGACATGATGCAATAGTTTGGGCCCTTTGTTAATGTTTGAAGCATCCAAAATAATATAACGGCATAGTGAATGAATCCAAAATTAATTTTGTTCCATTTGTTCTTTCAGATCCATTTCATTTTTATTTTGCATTAACTGTTTTCACTATTGTAAAAAATGCACTACACATGCAATGGAAACATATTGCAATAAAAACAATAAGGTATAAAAGTGAAATACATTGATTATTCCTACTTATTATGTTGGGGTAGGATGGAGGTGGATCCATCAGAATTTCTGAATCATAATATAATGAATGAATCCGAAATTATTTTCTATTCATTCTTTTTTTGGATATCATCCAATCAGCTCATTCCATTTCTCTTTGTAATAAATGAACAAAATGAATGAATTTGAAATTCATTTTGTTCCATGTGGTTTTTTTTTGGATATCGTCCAATCAGCTCATTTCATTTCTCTTTGTGGATTGGACTAACCAAATCCAAATAAACAAAACTAATCTGAATGTACAAAATCAATTAAAATATATGAAACAAATCTGAATTAATGAAATGAATTCCGAAAAAAATTAATCATTCTAACAAAATGAATATGATGAAATGAAATTATTAATGCATGAATATGAAACTAAACCAATTTCTTTCATTGTGCACCTCTCTAGCTATTGCAACCAGCAACAATTAGGAAATACCCTGTGGAAAAAAGAAAGGCATCACACTATCAGTGTAGTGCATGTGGTCAGGGACAGGCTGTAAGAAGGCAGCAGAACATCAGCAGCATTAAGATGTAGCAAAGGATGGAAAAAATAAACCCTTAATCCTTGGATTTGCTTAGCTCTATATGCAATCTGTGCTTCATCTTTTAAACTATGCAAAAAACAACCAACTAGGCAACAGGCAACTACTTTGCTTTTAGAAAAAAAAGCAAAGTAGTTAATGATCGAAGGGCAACTAGATGAAAAGGTACTTGGAGTTGAACTTGGGATGGGGAATGATGAGATGAGATCATCTTGGGATTCACTGACCTATTTATGCAGTTGTGTATTTACCCCTTGTGCTGCCCTAGGCAACACTAAAATCACGCCGCCCCCCTGAAAATTGTTGCCCCAGGCAAATGCCTTGTTTTCCTCACGGTAAATACTCCACTGTATTTATGTAATCTCAACTTTAGCTATTGAGCTATATAAAGAACATTTTTTTAAACAGGAAAGCAGTTAGGATTACACTGCTTTCCATGTGAATAGTTACCTACTAGAAATTCTAAATATGAAGTATTAGCATGTAATATTTCAAACTTACCTCATTACATTTTTTTCTAATTGTATTTTTATAGTTCTGAAAATATTTAAAATAAGTATTTACAAAGCATTGTACATTACCTAAAAATATAAACGTTCCATGTTTGTCCGGAGTGTGCCCTTTATCTAGTGATTTCATTTAAATTGCATTGCAATGAATTATAGGCAATTTGTTATGCTTAATGCTTTTCAAAATCCCACAAGAAAGAAATGAAGTGTTCTTGCCTGTTTTATAAACATGCCTGCATCATTCCTTAAGAAAATAAAATACTGAGTGATTCCATATCCTAGCTCTTCATTTGCTTAACACAAATATTACAATGGTTGCCATCTGCTTTGCTTTACCCAGAATAAGTTATTTTAATATGGAAGAGGTAAACCTGGAGCAGGGAAAGCCGCACTGAGAAATAACACATTGGATGAGCTCCCATTCTCTTATAAAGAAATACTTTACAATGTACCGCATGATATATGCTGCAGTCCTGGAAACCTAATGGTGGTCTCAGGGAAATTCCTGGTGGACTGACAAAAATCCCATAAAACAATATTGAGAAGTAAATCCTATCTAGCGATCTCAGATAAAACAAACTACATGGAAGATCTATTTAAAACCTGAATTCCTGCTTTTGGGGTGGACGTTATGCTATGTTTTACTATTATGTAATTTTAAACATTTGGAATGATTCCTCTGCAGTGATTTAATCATTGCCAGGTTCAGGCTTTGTGTTTTACATGGGTGGCAGGTCTGTATTGTTTTACACAGCCCCTTACTGTTCAGAACAATGGAAAAAAGCAACCTCAGGCTACGTATCCAATTGGAAAACTGCTAAAGCTACTCTGGAAACACTGCCACTATACTAAAGTAAGAATGCTTACTCTGGGTTTAATATACATAAAATAGAATTTCAGGAGGTGAGCATTCTCTGCCTTATAAGGTCATCCATGTGAAGTGCTTACTCTTGTAGCAACATGAACTGCAAAATATTTCCAGAGAAAGTGTAGACAGTGGGTGGACGGGTGGCAGAGGACACACTGTGGAAGGGAGAAGGAGGAGCTATCAAAGAATGCAGTATGGGTGAGCTGCCCCAGTAAAAGTAACATGGACTATAGGTCAGGAACTGTCAGATGTGGACTGTGGACAGGGCAAGCCAGGTGATGCTACAGGACATAGTGCAGACTAGAGATGGGAAGGTCTGGAAATAAACCAGAATAATTTGAAAAAAACTGTTCTTTTTCAGTTTTTTTCCCCAATAAATAAATAAATAATATATCTGTGACATGGTATTAAAACCATATAACATGAAGACCTTAATGGAAGATTTCTGTTACTTTTTGTACAATCTTAAATTATTGCAAGTTCTTTCAGCTGAAGACAAGCTAATTCTGGAACACAGTTCAAGTAACACTGTACTTTACAATGCAGTTCTCAAACAAATCTGCATTTCTGCCACTAGGGGACACTGCAGGGGAAAGGTTCTAGTTTAGTTCGCTTGTGGGCTCCACCTTGTATTTTATACAATTGGGTGATTGTTGGGATACAGTAGATGATAGTTTCTGTCCTCTCAGACCTTAATTGAGAGGTAAGAGGGTGGATTTATCTGACATATTAGTTTATCTTTTTTAACCTTTAAATGGTTTCTATTAATGTTTTTCAACATCACAGCACAATGTTTAAATATAGTCTGGTCAGTAAATTGTTTTTTCTTTTCTTCCTCTCAGTAAAGCTGCAATTTGCAAATATTGTGAGAAGACATATTCTTTTTTAAATGCTACAAGGGTGACAAAACACATCCTTGCATCCCAGAGATGCCCTAAAGATATTACAAAAAACTTTATGGAATTAAGTTTATTATGGAGTTCTCATTCCAGAAACACCCTTTCTGCTGCTTCTGGATCAAAGTGCTTCTTTACAAGAGCAATATATGATTCTGGATCAGCATAGTCAATAACTGAAAATGCATATTGGCAGGAAGCTTTTAAATTATTATGAGGGAAAGGGGGATGATTACCTGTTAGCATGTATAATTGAAATCCTCTTAATATATGCAGTCCATTTTTTTCTCATGGTTTAAAAATTTCAAGACATTTTATATCTCTGGTGCAGATGCTGGCGAAAACAGGTGTATGCAGAGTGTTTAGTATTGTTGAGATTGCAGAGGAAACAACACTTGGTGGGGATATAGAACATCAATCATTAAACAATGCCTACAGGGGGGCGCATGCGCGGCCGGCTCGGGATGGACGCGCTTTAGTGACAGCTCCGTCCACCCGCCAGCAGAGAAGCGGCACACTACGGCCCCAGGGAAAACAAACACTCACATTCACTTACCGGAAGGTGCCTGCGGTCCACTAGACATGCCCCGCAGGAAAAAAAGCCCGGGGCAACCAGGGAAACTCACTAACTTCTTCCCGGCCGTTGTGCCGGGAATCCAAGATGGCGGCCGCCATGCAGGCACACAGGGAGAAGGCAGAGGCCAGGAGGAGGACTACAGGTCCCAGCCTGTCGATCCCAGGCTGCAGCATCAGCTCTATCCAGGGGACCCACTCTCACCCACGACCTGCAGCCCAGTTAAATCGAGGCCACGCCTAGATAGTGACCCTGATGACACCTGCCAGGCCCTAAACTTTTCACCTCAGCCACCACATGCCACCTTGACTGGTATTGACGCATTCCCAGCCTCTGACCAACCATTGACGGAAATCTGCATGAAGAACATGCTAACGTCACTGCGCCAAACTCTGCATAATGATATATCGGCGCCGCTTACCCAAATTACCACACTGGTGCAAAGACAAGAGCGCAGGATCCGCCATATTGAAAACAATATAACAGACATAGTAGAAGCGCACAATGATTTGATTGATGCTCATACAGACCACGCATCAGATATCGAACAACTCAACCTAAAATTGGCCGACATGGAGGATCGTTCGCGCCGCAATAATATTAAATTTAGGGGGATCCCAGAAACGGTCTCCAATGACGCATTAGTGCCGTATTTGCATAATTTCCTCAAACTTCTAATCCCAACACTCTCTGAAGTAGAGGCCATAATCGATCGAGCCCACCGACTCCCTAAGCCTTCATTCCTAGCAGCATCCGTCCCTAGAGATGTGCTCGTTCGAATACACTTCTACCATATTAAAGAGAAAATTATGTTGGCGGCTAGAAATCCACCTCCACTTCCATCCTCTCACGCGAATCTGCGTCACTACGCCGATTTATCTAAGGCAACACTTTCCAATCGGAAAAAAATGATACCAATCACGAAAGCGCTCAGAAATCACAACATGGCCTATCAATGGGGATTCCCCACGAAATTAATAGTACGACACCAAGGCAGGGTCTATACTATTAAAAACCTGGAGGCTGGTCTGGACTTCCTTAAGGCCTGGAGCATTTTGCCTGCAGACCCACAGAAGAACAACCCTGGATCTGTCCAAAACATGGAAGCAACTTGAAGGACTATGCGGCACATGCTGCGTTAATACTACTTAATTGTTTTCCCTGGTGGCGTTCTCTGACCACCCCTATCTCTGGCGATCAGCCTACACCCAAGGATTATCACTTTTACAGTTTTGTGTAGGTGTGACCCTCCCAGAGGTCACAACCGGTTTGACTCCCCCATTTTTGAAGTAGCATTCTTGGCTACATTGCGTACTTGCATTATGAGCAAGTGTTTTTTTTAATGTTTTTGCTTTCCGTTACACCTGTTCCTTCCCCTGGCACCATCAAATATATATCCTTGGCACAAGACCTCAACCTTGTGATCCTGACTACCACCACTACACTGGTCTCGATGGTTGCAACACCCCAATTGCTCAGTTACCTGATTACTAATCATAACTCTTATAGGATCCTATATTTGTAGTTCATCGGTGCCCTCCTTTCCCCCTCTCCTTTTCCCCTTTTCCCTCTCTCTATTACTACCTAGTCCCCTAAGTTTCACGGTTTTTCTCTTAGTACGGTTCACAAACCAATGAGCATACCTCTCATGTAAACATGATTACGGAAAATCGGGCTTCCAGCCAGTAGCAGGAGGTCGGTTACATCTTTTTGCATTGCAAATACTCATAATCTCCTAATGTGAACCTTGTGCTCGACTTTTTCTATACAATGTTTTGTTTGTCATGTTATTTGAAAAATTTCAATAAAAATTATTTGAATATAAACAATGCCTACAGGATAAAAAGTCTACTGAGTGAACAATGTGTATGTGTAGCACATGTGCAGTTGTTAATCCAGGTCATGAACCAAGGCCTACAGTTACATTTTCAGTGTTGCCAAGTCCAAGACCCTAGTAACCATCCCACTGGTTCATGGCACTGTTTAAATCGGCCCTCTGGCCATGTTGGGAATCATGAGCCAAGATTTTAGAAGGAGACCTTTTTTTTCAATGGTCCCAGGCCTAGCCTGCATAGGGTCCCACCAAACACCTGAGGCCCATTGTACATGGAGGCCCAGGTTGCCACCACCCAGAGGTTCTTTTCCAATCATGGCTAAGCAAGTAAACCCTCCTCCACTAGGCCACCACTAGTTCCTGACCTGAACCAGGTGCAATGTCCATTCTCCCCAGGTATTGATTACAGTGTGACCTCTTATAGAAATGACATGACCAGTCTAGGGGTGCAGGGGTACTCATACATCTATTCTCTCACATACTGTCCTAATTCTAAGGCTTTGCCCCAAAAGAACAACTAAGTAAGCACTTAGCATCATCAGTTAGTACCACTTAGCGCATACTGTACTTTTTTACACTTTGTGCATACTTCTTTTTGCGGTAAGTCCTGACAAACAGGAGTTATACCCTACTACATGTGTCAGGGAAACTCTAGAAGGTTCTGGCATTTTGCACTATAACACTGGTGGCAGAATTCTCCAACAAACTTTACGGCACAGGTATTTGGAAGACTTGAAACTCACATATCTTACGAGCCCCTGGACAGGACTGAAAACCTAAGCAGCATTCCCCTGCATGGAGATCAGTGTTTGGTAAGGACACAGGAATACTTCTTAAAAGTGCTCATAATATTTGAAAGCACTGGATCACTGTGTGTAGAGGTTTTGGTCTCAAACAGCAGGAAATTCTAGGACTTTCCAAAATACATTCAAGATGAATATGAAAATGCACAAATGTTATGCGGATGCTGCTCTGTAAACTGATGCAATACCCTCTAGGTCAGCTAAGTTTGTTGTTTTTTAGATAGAAGCTGAATAGCAGCCTGGGACGAGTCAGCCTGGGAGTGAGGCAAGAGTTTACCTCAGGACATGCTAGAAGGTTCTACAGGTCAGGGCTTCTGGAAAGCTGGAGAGCTTTCTGGAAGAGGGGTGGAGGAGGGGAGGAGGCCCAGATGTGTATGTTTGAGGGACCTTGGCCCCTAGCAGGAGGCTGTGTATGGTGACCAGGGCAACCCTCAAATATGACAGAGCTTTGGGAGAAAGGGGAGTCAGGTGGAAGATGGACTGAGAGAAAGGCTGGAGTGTGGAGCCTTGGAGGGGGCCCCAGAGAGGGAAACCTACCTACAGGCTGGTTGCTGGACAGGAGGATCTCCACTGCCAAAAGTCTCCTAGGGAGGACATCCTGAGCAGCAGGGAAGGAGCCAACCCAGTGAAAGGCCTAAAAGCAACAGCTACCAACCCACCATGCTGACAGGACAGGAGAGTGTGAGTAATCCTAGACCCCATCCAAGTTGTTAACCCCTTAATAAAAACAACTAAAAACCAGCTCAATGACTGTTTAATGAGGTACAAGTGTGGAAAATGTGTGTTGCTTAGAACAAGGATTGGATTAATTCTCTGTATAAAGATAATTTATCTTCCATTCTGGAGTGGAAGGAAAGGTGTAATATTAATCTTGTACAGGTTAATGGACAGAGGAAATATAATGGCCCTTTTGCAGTCTGGGTTGGAGAAGTTCCTCCACTTGGGACAGAAATATTTATCAACAATCTCCCTCAAGAAATCTATGAAGATAAATTAATTCCACTTTTTAGGACTGTTGGAATATTGTGTGAGTTTTGTCTTATGATGGACAGATTGCACAGGTGGGGGCCAGACACCTGAAAGACAGCACATATAATGTACTTTGCCTATTCCTGTAGAAGCTCTGGACTATCTGAATGGGCTCCCTGATTAATCAAAACAACCTGATGCTGAGGTCTCCTGATTGTTATGTGTAATCTGTTTATTACCTATTGTCTCTGTCCTCCTGGAGGCTCCTACATGATTTGATTAGTCTGGTGTTAACTTGGCCTTGTAACCTTATCAGTGTGGGATGTTTATCTCGATGTGTAATATTTGTGTTATTGTTCATGTGGAGACTGCCGCTATTTCTAAACTATATAAAAACCTATGTTCCAGTTCAATAAAGAGTTCCAGTTTTTGCACCTAAGCTAGTGTTACCTCCTCTTGGGTGCGATGCCCAGCTATAATTATTATTATTATTATTATTATTCAGTATTTATAAAGCGCCAATAGTTCGCTCAGCGCTGTACATTACAAAGGGGGACAGAACATGTGACAGAACAATACCAATACAATGCAAAACATGAGGGGATCGAGGGCCCTGCTCTTTCAAGCTTACAATCTAGGAGGGAGGGGATGGTGGCACAGGAGGAGATAGCTGTGGGGGATGGAGTGGTAGGAAGAGTGGAGGAGGTCGGCAAGTTAGCAGGGGGCGGGGTAGGCTTCCCTGAAGAGATGGGTTTTCAGGGTGCGCCTAAAGGAGAGGAGAGTAGGTGATAATCTGATGGGTTGGGGCAGGGAGTTCCAGAGGATGGGTGACACCCTGGAGAAGTCCTGGAGGCGGGCATGGGAGGAGGAGACCAGGGAACTAGAGAGAAGGAGGTCTTGTGAGGAGCGGAGTGTGCGTGCTGGGCGGTACTTGGATATTAGGTCAGTGATGTAGTTCGGGGCAGTATGGTGGACAGCTTTGTACGTCAGCGTTAGGATTTTGAATTTGATCCGTTGCGCAATCGGAAGCCAGTGGAGGGATTGGCAGAGGGGGGTGGCGGAAACGGAGCGGTTGGAAAGGTGAATGAGTCTGGCAGCCGTATTCAGGATGGACTGAAGCGGGGATAGCCAGCGGCGAGGCAGGCCAGTGAGGAGGGAGTTGCAGTAGTCGAGTCGCGATATGATGAGGGAGTGGATGAGCTGTTTAGTGGTTTCTGGAGTTAGGAACGTGCGGATTTTGGCGATGTTGCGGAGGTGGAGTCTGCATGAGTTTGTTAAAGAGTGGACTTGGGGCTGGAAGGATAGGTTGGAGTCCAAAATGACACCAAGTACTCTGGCCTGCGGGGCGGGTTTGATGGTGGCGTTGTTGGACATGATGGAGAAGTCAATGGGGGGTGGTGTCCGGGCTGGAGGGAAGACAAGAAACTCGGTTTTGGAGAGGTTCAGTTTAAGGAAGTGGAGCGACATCCAGTCTGATATGTCGCTCAACAGGTGTGTGATTCGGGCGGAGACCGAGGGGGTGAGGTGGGGGGTTGAGAGATAGATTTGTGTGTCGTCGGCATAGAGGTGGTAGTTGAAGCCGTGAGAGTGTATGAGTTGGCCAAGGGAGGAGGTGTAGATGGAGAAGAGAAGGGGCCCGAGGACAGAGCCTTGGGGGACCCCAACAGAGAGGGGGAGTGAGAGGGAGGTGGTGGCATTATAGGTAACGCTGAAAGAGCGTTGTGACAGGTAGGATGAGAGCCAGGAGAGAGCAGAATCTCTGAGGCCGAGGGAGTGTAGTTTTTTGAGGAGGAGGGGGTGGTCGACTGTGTCAAAGGCCGCAGAGAGGTCAAGGAGTAGGAGCACTGAATAGTGGCCATTAGCTTTGGCGGTTAGCAGGTCGTTGGAGAGTTTGAGTAAGGCAGTTTCGGTGGAGTGTAGGGGACGGAAGCCGGACTGTAGGGGATCGAGGAGGTTGTTGTCGTTGAGGTGAGAGCATAGGCGGGTGTAGACTAGGCGCTCGAGGAGTTTAGATGTAAATGGGAGCAGGGAGATGGGTCTGAGGTTGTTCGGGTCATTGGGGTCCAGGGAGGGCTTTTTAAGTATGGGGGTGATGTGTGCATGTTTCAGAGGGGAAGGGAAAGTGCCGGAGGAGAGGGAGAGATTGAAGATGTGGGTGAGGGAGCAAAGGATGGAGGGGGAGGGAGGTTGTAGGAGTTGTGTGGGGATAGGGTCAAGGGGGCAGGTGGTGAGGCGGGCATCAGAGAGGATCTTGGAGACTTCTTCGATGGTAGTAAGGTCAAAGGTGCGGAGTGTTGGGGGAGCTTCAGTATGAGGAATGTAGGGTGGGGTGGGAGAGGAGGTCAGAGCAGTGGTGGGGCCGTGGGAGAGGGGTGTAGAGGGGGTAGCTGAGTGAGGGGGAAGGGGGTTGGAGGGAGTTTGAGCAGCGACGAAGTCCCTGTGGGTTATGTCGAGGGGGAGGGGGGATGAGGGGGTAGCTGTGTGAGAGGGGACGGGTTGAGAAGGCGTGTGAGTTGCGGCAATGTCCTTGCGAATTGTGTCAATCTTGTTTTTGAAGTGATTGGCAATCTCAAGGGCAGTGAGTGAGGTGCTGGGTGGAGGTGGGGGTGGCGAGAGTAGAGAGTTGAAGGTGGAGAAGAGTCGGCGAGGATTGGAGGAGAGGGCCTTGATGAGGGTCAGGAAGTAGGCTTGTTTGGCAGTATGGAGGAAGGAGGTGTAGGTGTGGAAGGCAGATTTGTATCGGGTGAAGGCTTGTTGGGATTTGGTTTTGCGCCATAGTCGCTCCAGGGCACGACTGTGTCGTTTGAGGGTTTTGGTGTGATCAGTCTGCCAGGGCTGGAGCGGTCGGGGTCTGATGTTGCGTGTGGTTAAAGGCGCTAGTGAGTCAAGGGCTGTTGACAGCGCATTGTTGTAGGCGGTCATAGCCAAGTCGGGGCAGGACAGGGGGAGGATGCTGTCATGGAGTTGATCAACTGCGGAGTGGAGGGAGGCAGGGTTAAGGTTGCGGAGGTTACGGCTGGTAGTAGTGTGACATTTGGAGGGGTAGGCGTTGGAGGATGAGGAGATAGAGAAGGTGATCAGGTTGTGGTCAGAGAGAGGGAAGGGGGTGTTAGTGAGGTTGTGGGGAGCGCAGCGGTTGGAGAAGACAAGATCAAGGATATTACCGTCGGAGTGGGTGGTGGATTGTATGCACTGTGCAAGTGCAAAGGAGGAGGTTAAGTGGAGGAGACGGGCTGTGTCCGGGTTGTCGAGGTTGACAGGGATGTTGAAATCCCCAAGGATGATAGTGGGTAGCTCAGAGGAGAGGAAGAAGGGTAGCCAGGAGGAGAAGTCTTCCAGGAAGCGGGTTATGGATCCAGGAGGCCGGTATATCACAGCAATCTTCAGGGGGGTTGGGGAGAATAGTCGGACGCAGTGGGCCTCGAAGGAGGAGAAGGATAGGGAGGGGGGGTTTGGGAGGACTCGGAAGGTGCTCAGCGGTGATAGGAGCAGGCCAACCCCACCACCTTTACGACCGTTGGGCCTGGGTGAGTGGGTCCAGGTGAGACCGCCGTAGGAGAGTGCAGCAGGGGAGGTAGAGTCAGTGGGCTGGATCCAGGTTTCCGTAATCGCCAGGAGGTTGAGGGAGCGGGAAACAAAGAGGTCGTGGATGGCGGTAAGCTTGTTGCACACCGATCGGGCGTTCAGGAGTGCACATGAAAACGGGGGGGAGATTTTAGGGAGCAGGGGGACAGATACTAAGTTGCGGGGGTTGTGGCAGGACGTGGAGGTGGGAGGGTTTTGTGCGGGTGAGGGAGGTGGTAGAGGGCCAGGATTCGGGGAGATGTCCCCCGCGGTTATGAGGAGGAGAAGGGTGAGAAAGGTGGCATGGGAGCGGGATGTGCAGGAGCGTGAGAAACTACTAGTGGAGGTGTTGGGGTCAGTGGGAGAGTGGAGTAATAGGAGGAGGTGGTGGGTGCCATAAATGGGTGAGGGAAGCAGTGAGGGCACAATATACAAATGTTTGGGAGGAGCAGAGGGATATAGTGAATGGATTTTGGGAACAGAGGAGAGGAAAATGAGAAGGAGGAGTGGAAGAGGCATTTTGGGGAGGTGATGAAAGCAATAGTAGGGAGATGATAGCAATGAGGGGGAGATGTACAAGTTTTGGGGTGGAGCAGAGGGGTAAAGAAATGAGATTTGTGAACAGAGGATAGTAATATGAAGAGCAGAAGAGGGGTGTATTATATAAAGGTACACGGAGTGGGACTCAGGTGTGTAAGAGATGTTTCCCAGGGTGTTTCCTTGCAGTCTGTCCAGCATGCAGTAGAGTTTCTTGCTGTTGTTGTGTCTTCCTGCTGCTTAAGTTCTCCTGCTTTAGTTCAACTGCTGTGTTTAACTGCTCTGCACTCATTCAAAGCCGCACTCCATCATAAGCAGCACCCCCATCAGAGACTGTGCCCCCCATCAGAGATCTCCCCCATGAGCTGAACTAAATTTATAGGGAGATGCTCAAATGAGCATTCAACTCCGCCCCAATTAGAAGCTGATAAGGCTCACATGAATAGGGGGGGATGATTCTTAGGAACCAGGCCACAGTCATAAACCTGAGTGCGCCTAGAGGTGAGGACAAGTCAACAGATACACAGATATAATTACAACATTTGGTGAGAATTTAACAGGAGTCAATGCGTTTGTCTGGTTAAGAGTGGAGGTAGCAGATAAATGCAGTTACCCAAAGAAGAACAGCAGGAGTCAATGCGTTTGTCTGGTTAAGAGTGGAGGTAGCAGATAAATGCAGTTACCCAAAGAAGAACAGCATATACAATATAATACCTTGGTCCTGTGTCCCAGCGACGAGGAAGCAGTCTCTGATGGAATCACCCAATTGGGGTTCATTACAGGGGCCTCATGCCGAAGAGTCCTGGATCAGATTTCAAGACATTAAGCAGGAGTGGAGTAGGGGCTGGGCCACCTACAAGACCCGTGTGGTGGTCATGAAATCCTAACAGCCTAAATGAAATTACTCAATAGCTGTTCTGAAGTCTGATGGCACTATGGCGAAACTGCCTAGCCCCTAGAAATACTGCTGAGACATGGCTGATTCAGGATTCCAGCCTAACAGGTCCTGTTGCTCCTGTTTTCTTTTTGAACTAGGTCAGACTCCTATTTGTTGTCTGTCCCCAGTGTGCTGGTCTTTAAGGGGAAAACTGGGATGCTGCCTAGCATTATCACTTTAAGGAGGGTCTCCTCCTTAAGCTTGTTATTGCCAAATCCCTATCAAACGACATTTTGCTGAAATGTCTACATAATCAGTTAGAGCTAGGAATGTTATGTTTAGTTGTGTCTACTTTTCTTCCACTGTTCTGTAGGTGTCTCAGGATGGCTGTCTTCCCCTGCTCAAGAAGATCTACTGTTGCTATGGAGGGTTTCCCCAAGGGGGAGATGCTTCATGGATATTTAAATGCACTTTTGTACATATGTTACGATATGTTGTGTTCCTATTTCTCCTGCAGGGAGCTGTAGTAAAGATGTGCATATGCTGATATTGTAAATGTAAATATAAATATGTAAAGTGTATATATTTTATATTTCTACCCAGTATTTATTTGTACATATCCCCTTCTTCCCCTCCATTTTTTTATGTGGGATGCCCTGCTCCTGGGCTCAGGAGCCATTTGTTTTGTTCCCCAGCCAGTGAGGACATGGCTGTTTTGTAGTGAGGAGTGGATGTCACGCCCTCTAGGTTAGCAAGGTTTGTTGTTTTTTTAGATAGAGGTGGAGTAGCAGCCTGGAATGAGTCAGCCTAGAAGTGAGGCAGGAGTTCAGCTCAGGTCAGGTTGGGAGATTCTACAGGTCAGGGCTTCTGGAGCCTTCCCGCCTTTTCAGAAACCAGAGAACATTCTGGAAGAGGGGTGGAGGAGGCCCAGATCTGCATGTTTGAGGGACCTTGGCCAATCCCCTAGCAGGAGGCTGGGCATGGTGGTGACCTCATATATAACAGAACCTGGGGAGCAAGAGGAGTGGAGTGGAAGATGGACTAAGAGAAAGGCTGGAGTGCGGAGCCTGGGAGGGGCCCCAGGGAGGGGAGCCTACCTACATTCTGGTCGCTGGACAGGAGAATCTCCACTGCTCAAAGTCTCCTAGGATGGACATCCTGAGCAGCAGGGAAGGAGGCAACCCAGCGAAAGGCCTGAAAGCAGCTACCAACCCACCACACTGACAGGACAGGACAGGACAGTGTAAGTAGTGCTACACCCCCTGAGCAAGATAAGAGGAGATGGCAGGCAGGTGCAAGACCCAGCTAGTCCTCATCTGGGACTGCTTAACTGCAAGCTTCTGGGACCTCCTGCTCAGGAATACCCCTAGTATAGCTGGTTGGAGAGGAGGATTCATTCAGGATCTGAGGAGGCAGGATCTTTATTTTGTCCTCATGTTCTACAGCTCCTTGGGCATCCCATATACCTCTAGACCCCATCCAACTTCTTACTATAAACAACTAAAAATCAGCTCAACAACTGAGCTAGTTTATCAATCTTTAACGATGCAGTTTGGGTTTTGTAGACATCAAGACCATTGGTGTTTGAACTTGTGGTAGGAAGAATTATTGAGGGCTGTTCTTCTTTCCATATCGCATTGGAAGTTAAGGTCTGACACAAGTGAGGAAAGGGAGGGAATTTTGGTAGAATTCCATAATTTAGTAAGGTTGGTCTTAGCAGCTGCCAGTGTATGGATAATAATAGTGTGAGAGTCCCTGGGTAATTTGTCGATTCCTATGTGGAGGAGAGCCAGGGCAGGGTTTGGTGGTATTGGGGTGTCAGTTATTGTTGAGAGCAGTTGAAAAACGCTGTTCCAATAGGATCTGAGGGATTTACATGCCCAGAGTATATGGAGAATTGATCCTGTTGCTCCACATTGTCTCCAGCAAGAGGATGGGCATTGAGGGTAGTATAAAGAGAGTTTGGTTGGGGTTAGGTACCATTGGTGCAGAATTTTCATGTATGATTCCCAGTGGGAACTACAACGGGATGCTTTATGAGTGATGTTAAAGGTCTTTTCCCATGTGTGCAGTACTATTGATTGTGAGAGGAGTTTCTCCCAATTGGATAGAGAGGAAGTCTGTAGGGAGAATTGTCAATTGGTTATATATGTATAAAAGGTTTAGATCCCTTTTTTTGGGTATTGTGGTTTGTTTAAAAATTGGTATGCTGTGGAGGGATTTTTCAAAAAATGTTTACCTTTTGTAAGGAGTGAGCTATTCTCAAGTAGGTGAAATGCTCTTTGTCGGGGAGGTTAAATTTTTCCTGAAGGGTCAAGAAGGAGTCTAAGTGGTGGGTTGTATAGAGGTCTTGTATAGAAGATATGCCTCAGTCTTCCCATTGCAGTAGGTGTAGAGAGGGGGTGATGAGATGTAGTGTTGTAATTGGAGTAAGTATTTGTTTGGTTTCTATCGAGTTAGGGGTGAGGAGGTCGTACCATTCTTGTACGGTGGCTTGAATGCATGGGTGTTTGAGATGAATTTTGGATTGAGGAGTTTGTGGCAAGAACAGCAGGTTATGTGGTGCAAGTTGGGGATGTGAAAGTGTTTCCACGGTGGACCATGCTTTTCCCTTAGTTGGGTGCCACCAGTAATAAACTTGGTCCAGTAAAGTGGCATTGTAATATGATTTTAAGTGTGGGAGACCTACTCATCCTCTGGATGTAGGGCGTATTAATAGGTTTGTAGTACATCTGGATTTTTTTCACATTCCAGAGAAATTTAGCAAGTATCACCTGTAATTTGGTATAAAAGGTATTAGTGTAGCAGATATAAGAAGCGCCACAGAAAATGCAAAACAAATCAAATAATAAGCAGCACCTCTAACCAAAAAAGGTAAAATGGTATACAAATAAAAAGTGCGCTAATTATTCACAAAACACGCAAGGATAAATAATAAAAATAAATGAATTCATAAATATAAACATAAGTCCAGCCACCATAGCAGTGATAGTCCAATATCAACTTAATGTCAATCTTGAAAACAAACACCCATGTGCAAATCTGACACCAGATGAAATGAATACACTCACCAGAGCTATATGCTGATTATATTATAAACCAGCATGATAGCATTTTGCTCTGGGAGCGATGATCTGCAGGATATCCCAGTAGAGGAACAGCAACCAATAGTGATCCAATCAGCACATATGGAACAGCTAGGCAGCACATATGGAACAGCCAAGCAGCAAATGATCTTCCAATAACATGGGCAAAGCTCGAGGAATAAGAAGAGATATGATGGTGCAGTACGTTTAAAACCAGTAAAAGTTTATTAATAAAGTGTTGCACTCACAAAGAAGGTGTCTAGCCGACACCAGCAATGACAGCCTCTAAAATGCCACATCCACAAGGGAAAAACCAAGGGACGAACCTCCTGCACTGCGATCAACACAGCCGACAGCTGGGAGGAACGTCCACTAGGCCAGGCCCAACACGTTTAGTCACTTGACATCTTCAAGGGGCGGAGTCAAGTCAAGTGACAAAACGCGTTGGGCCTGGAATTTTATATTGATGCAAAGTGTTTTCATGTTTTCACTAACAGTGTTTCTCAATTAAAAGCTCAGACTTTATTTGATGTAGAGAAGAAACCAAGAAAAAAACACCATGTTATCAGCTGGCCAGGATTGATCTGTACTCTTTACTCTAAGAAAACAAGTGGAAAGATCATTAAGGTTCTATTCACATCTCCCAGGTGCAGTGATATAGTGCATGAGCGGTTTTGTGGTTTTCTGTGCAGCCCATTAATTTCAATGGGCTGCCATATGTGCAATAAATGCAAAAAAGTGCCTGATCCTTTGTAAAAATTGCACTGCACCAAAACACATGGTACTTTGTAATTAACACACACAAAACGCGTGGATGTGCTGTAACACTTTTTGTGTAACAATGTAATGCAATGCATAGTTATGGTTAATGTTAATAAACTGCCATCTTGTGGATATTTCCCTTTATTGCACCTTCCTTTTCTGTCTTCCATCCTGATCCCTCCCACCTGTGATGCACTTCCTTTTTCCTTTTTGTACACTGTCTTTTTGCCATGAATATGGCCACTTGTGTTTAGACCTCATGTAATCTGCTTGCATCCGGGGACACATTACCGTGTTTTGACCTTCAAATACCGTCTATTTCAACCATCTTCCACATCTGTTGTCTTCTGTCAACCTGAAGGAAACAGGTGTTTGGTGAGTTCAGCTCTCTAATAAAGACTGTCCGCAGTGATTGTATCTGCTTATACAGGCCAGGTATAGAGAGGCATAGAGGTCTCAGCAAGGTATAAATCACTAATACTACAGTTTGAATTTATTCTCTCTTGAGAAGAGGAGATTAAGGGGGGATATGATCAACATGTATAAATACATCAGTGGTTCATATAGTGAACTCGGTGTAGAGTTATTCACCCTGAGGTCATCACAGAGGACAAGGGGGCACTCTTTACATCTGGAGGAAAAGAAATTTAATCTCCAAACACGGAAAGGTTTCTTCACAGTGAGAGCTGTGAAAATCTGGAATAGACTCCCTCAAGAGTTGGTTCTGGCCAGCACAGTGGATTGCTTCGAAAAAAGCCTGGATTGTTTCTTAGATACACAAAATATAACTGGATACTAACATTTATAGGTAAAGTTGATCCAGGGAATATCCGATTGCCTCTCAGGGGATCAGGAAGGATTTTTTTTTCCCCAGCAGGAGCAAATTAGATCGTGCTTTGCTGTGTTTTTTTTTGCCTTCCTCTGGATCGTCTGTGGTTGAACTGGATGGACTTTTGCCTTTTTTCAGCCAGACTAACTATGTAACAGTAGGAGTCAGAATAGTAGGGGTGCCATTAAGAATTAATGGGACTACTGCATGCCTGAAAATAGGGCTGCAAGTTTTTGTATGTTGCTGGAAAGTGCATGATTTTTCATATGTTCCCACAAAACAAAAGTGTGAACGGTGACTAATGGAGATATCTTTAAGTAGCGTATACACATAGTGGTTTGTTTTTTTTTCATTCAAGCAGGGGGTTGAAAAATAAAACAGATCCCCCCATCCACACAAACCATGTAGGTGCAGGGATCTTTCCCGATACATTATTGTATTCTGACAACGGGGACTCCTCCCCATGCAGCAAATAACTGCAGTGGCTGATCGAATGCTGGTTTTCCAGCAGGCATGTTCGACAGAAGTCAGTCATTAGACCGGTTTCTGTTGAACAGAGAGGGGAACACACACAATGAAATTTGTCTGATTCCGACTGAACCATTGCTTGAGTGAACAGGCGGACTGCAATGTCCTCCATGCCTACCTTCCAAGGACACCAAGTGTGTTCAGTGTTACAAATGTCATCATATGCTTATCAATGTAGATATCCTAGGGTGCAGTACTGAATGTATTTGATTATTAACCGCTTCCCTGCCGCCCTATAGCAGAAATACTGCTACAGGGCGGCAGGGGTGTGCAAAATCTTGTAAATATACATGATTTTGCAGTTCCGGGTAGGGGGCGTGTGCACAAGCGTTCATGTCCACAGCTGTAATTTACCGAGCCCCGGCCGGTGATTTCCCGCCGGCACCCGGAGATTACTGAGGATCTCCAACGGGGAGGAGGGCTGCTTTGTTTACTAACAGTCCTCCTCCATGTTGGCTCGGGCACTTCTCTGGATGGCCGTGCATAGCACAGCCATCCAGAGCAGTGTGCTTACAGTGAAGCACCAACACACCGACCCCCCAATAAAACACTCCCTGCACACAGTTAACCCTTTGGTCACCCCTCATGTTACCCCCTGCCTGCCTAGTGCCATTAGTACAGTGTCAGTGCTTTTTTTAGCACTGTTCACTGTATTGATGTCACTGGGGATGTCAGTGACACCAAGTTAGTTCCCCCCCAGTGTCAGAATGTCCACCGCAGTCCCACAGTCCTGCTATAAGTAGCTGATCACCGCCATTATTAGTGGAAAAAGAAAAATCTCAGTATATATACTGCCATTTGTAAAAGCTAGAACTTTCACGTAAACCAATTAATTTACATGTATTTGGATTTTATTTAGCAAAGACATGTCGCAGAATACATTTTGCCCTAAATTTATGACTAAAATTAGATTTTTTAAATTTTTTTACTGGACATGTTTAATAGCAAAAAGTCAGACTTCTCAATTCATGGGAAAAAAGGATGTAAGTTTCATTTGGGTGCAGCGTTGCATGACCGTGCAATTGTCAGTTAAAGTAACGCAGCGCCGTACCGCAAAAAATGGTCTGGTCAGGAGGGGGGGGGGGGGGAAGGGGGATCCTCAGGAGGGCAAGTGATTAAAGTGTCTGTGGCCACGGACTCTTCTGAGGACCTCCATAATCTTCTTTGATAGGGCCACACTGCAGTTCAACACAGTTCAGTTGTTTTCTTTCTTCGTATGCCAAGCACAAAGATAATACTGCCGCACAGGAAATTAAGACTACTGCTATATAAAACCACCATTAAGCTTTCAGAGGAATGGAAATGGTTTAATGCACTAGCTTTCCGGGAGGCCGCCATTTGGCGTACTCCCACACATGCGCAGTTCGCGCGCTTGCAGAGCCGCGCAGCGGCGCGATCTGTCATCAACCGTGTACCTTGGACACGGCCGATGACAGATCTGAGTATCGGTCCCGTTGCCGGTACCATGTGACCTGCTGTGACCAATCACAGCAGGTCACATGACAGTTGTATACAATGGATGGCTTCATTCATGCCATCCATTGTATACTAGTGTCTAGCTGTGAATGGTCACAGCTAATCACATGCACATGTCATGTGATTAGCTGTGGCCAAATCACAGCTAAGCACAAAAAAAAAATTAAATAAATAAAAACCCTGAATGAATCGATGTCATTCAGGTAAATGCTTGCTTATAGCAAAGTAATTCTTTGCTATAAGCAAATTGTGTAAAAAAAAAAAAAAAAATACTGATCACTTCCCCAAAGTAGTACAATGTTACTATGGTAACATTGTACTACTTTGGACATAGTGAAATATGAAAAAAAAATCTTAAAAAAAAGAAAAAAACTGTAATAAAAAAAACAAAATAATAAAAAAAAAAAAATTAAAAATAATATATATATTTTTTTCACACTCTCACCAGTCAGTGTCCCTGATCACTGCCATGCCAATTATATGATGACGCTGTACTGCACTGATGACAGTATGTAAAAAAAAAAAATTGTGAAAATAATTTTTTTTATTTTTTCATTTTCCGAAAAATTTTGACAAAAAAAATACAACTTCAAAAAACTCGCCATGCCTCTTATGAAGTACGTCTGACTGTCTACTCTGCAAAAAGGGGTCATTTGGGGATAACTGTACTATTCTGACACTCTTGGACCTCAAGAAATTAGATTGGCTGTCAGTACTTCAGGATTGATCAATATTCAGATCTATACCATAGTTTGTGAACTCTTTAACTTTCCTACAAACTAAATAATACATCCTAATTTGGGTTATTTTCACCAAAGACATGTAGTAGAATACATCTCGGCCTAAATTTATGAAGAACAGTTATTTATTTGCAAACTTTTATAACAGAAACAAAGAAAAACGTGTTTTTTTTTCAAAATTTTCGGTCTTTTTTTGTTAATTTAGCAAAAAATAAAAACCCCAGCGGTAATTAAATACCACCAAAAGAAAGCTATAGTTGTGTGAAGAAAATGCTAAAATTTTAGTTTGGGTACAGTGTTGTATGACCGCACAATTGTCATTCAAAGTGTGAGAGTGCTGAAACCTGAAAACTGGCCTGGGCAGGAAGGTGTAAAATTGCAGGTATTGAAATGGTTAAATAACATAATAATCTAATCTATAAAGGTTACCTAGAGCACAGAAGAAGAATACTGTTTTTTTCTGTTTTATGTTGGAGCAAAGAAGGGACATTTCCCAACCTATGGGTAAACAAAGATTTGGATAGGGGGCAGAGTTAGCTGGGTGTGATCTGATCTGGACTATTGTGAGAATTGGTAAGGTAGAGATGGGCATGATTGGGGGGCAGTGGGACCTGTCTAGAAGCAGAGGGGAGCCTGCTGGAGTGGAAGATTAGGTAAGGAAAACGTCTTTGCTATGTCCTCTAGAAATAAATGAGCACCAGTGTGGGTGCATTTTTACATTTCCTAGAGTTCAGTGGGGGGAGGGTGTTTTATTAAAGCTTAGAGGGCAACAAAAATACACGAATATACAAAAACATGCTTTGGAGATGCCCTACACCTGCACATGAAGTTGTGGCACAGTGCACTATACTGTATGTCTTTGAAAGTGATTATTTTTTGCAAACAGCAGCCAGGGATCTATCGCATAGCAGCAATAACACTTTTGCCACTAAATGACACATTTACTGCTGACTTCTGTTTGTGAACAACCCAGGGGATATGTAATTTAGTGGCACTAACACTACCACTGCTAACTGACAGATCCCCGCTGGTTTGTTTGTAAACAAATGGGCCACGGATCCTGGGTGACGTAATTAACTAAATGCTGTTTTGAATATATTCAGTTAATAACATCATCCAGCATCCTCAGCCACTTTTTTTACATACAAAAACCTGCAGAGACCTGTCATTTGAGTCAGGAGTAGCAGCAAGTGAACATCATTTGCAAGGCACATCAATTCGTGGGTCATTGTGATTGATCTGGATCTACACTGCATTTTTTCTTAAAGGGACAAAACTCTTATGTATAAAGTATGTACGGCCCATTCAAAACAGCATGATAGCTTCCTAAAATTAAAAACAAAATTTGGGAGTGTATCTTGCATGTATCTTGCAAGATGATAGGTAGAGTAAAAAAATACAGTTCAGCAGGGGAGAGGGTATTTTATTGTGGTTTAAAAAGAAATTTAGAAAATACACATTTACTTTAAATAACAATAAGCCTGTGCATGGAATTGCAGAGCAGTATGATATACTTTTTTAAAAGTGACTATTTTTTACAAACAAGCTGGTGGGGATCTGTCATTTATGACATATTTCCACCAGGTTGTTTGTAAACAAACATGCCAGGGATCCTGGGTGATGTCATTGACTAAATATGGCGTGTCATGACCATATTAGGTGTATGATGTTATCCAGTATCTCCAGCTCCATTATTTACATACACAACCCAGTGGGATCTGTCATTTGTGTCGGGAGTAACGATGGAACATTATTGGACATAGTGGAATATTGTGTGGGCTTGTCACCATGATTGATAAGGATCTACACTCATCTTTTTCTTAAAGGGACAGTTTTTCTAAACAATGTGTACTTTTTCTTTAAGAAAAAAATGGTGTGGTGCCCCCCTATAAATGAAAAAGCAAAACAATAGTGTTTACTTTATAAATGTTCATATTTTTTCCCCAAAAAATGTTTATCCCCTTGGAGTCAGCATTCTGACAAATTTTAAAATGCAACTAAACACTATCATTTTCATTCTCTGTTTTCCATTTTAATAGATGTGATCAGCAATCTGACCTCTCAGTCTCCATGGCCTGTGTACACACGTGTCAATATTAGGGGTCAGGTTCATAGACCAGTAGCTAGCAGTAGTGAGACTTCCACCAACCAGTAAACAAGCAGGTCACTCGGGCAGATAACGCAAACTCACCCGAGGTGTGGGGTCTAAGCACTCACCGGTATTCACCAGAGCTCCTGATGGTGGAGAGGGGTTTTGTTTCATGGTGGTACCAGGTTGTGATCCTTAGAATCACCCACTAGGAGGTGAGTAAGCCAGAGTCCAGTAGCAGATATAGCAGATAGAGATCAGCACAAGCGTAGTCAGTAAAGAAGCCAAAGGTCAGTAGCAAGTGGTCGAAGGTTGGGATCAAGTGGAGGCATAGTCAAAAAAACAAGGCAAAGGTCAGTAATGAGTGGTAGAGTAGATAAAAACAGCTGCAGGTTCACAAAGGAGCAAGATATTGGCTGGAGAGAGCACAATAATCTGGCAAACAGGAAGTGCAGAGACATGGTTGAAATCGGGAAGTTCACGGGAGAAGCAAAGAGCTCAAAGTTCACCAGATAGAGAAGACAAGGTAAGAAAGTCCAAAGGCTCAGACAGGAAACTGTCTAACATCTTAGGTGGCTCAGCAAGAAGAGCTACTGCCAGAGGCAGCAGAGGTTGTAGATTCAGATCCTGGTCCTAACAGCATGGGCACTTTATAGCATATATCAAATATCTGCTTTTACATGATATTTATTGTTCCTTGTTCATGTTTTTCCAAATGTTTTACTCTGTTATTGTGACCTTTCTTCTATTTTTCATCAGCTTAACCCATTACATTGGCCTACATCCATCCTTAATAGTACCTTTAGGTTCACTAAGTTGTTTAATAACCCTTGGAGCAATTAAATCTCTTAAGTTAGGGGCCTTTCCAAAGGATCACCCCTAGGAAATCTAGTATATGCTTCCCTAAAACAGGGTCTCTTTTTGATACATTCCAATGTTCCTGAAAAACCTATTTAACCTGTCTTTGATGAATGCCAAACGTGTATACATATACCATATTGTCATTTTGTCTTACACTTTTCGCCACCTCCTTTAATAATACCTCCCTATCTGTTTTCACTATTGTATAGTTTATCTCTTCAATATCCTGTTCTTTATAGCCTTTTTGAACAAAGCATTGTTTTAATACTTTTGATAGTTTTTTATACTCCCTGGTATCCATGCAGCTCTGTCTGATTCTAAGCATCTGTCTACTTGGAATATTTGCCAACCACTTGGAGTGATGTCCACTACTAGTGTGTATATATGAATTTTTATCTGTCTCCTTAAAGTAATTCATCATGTAAATACAATTCCCTTTCTTGTATAATTCCTAACATTTTACACATTACTTATGTTCATAAGTGAAATGAATACCTCAGTCATTATTGCTTAAAGGAGATGTATGAGATTTATTAAAAAAAAACCCATACATACTCACCTCAGTGCTTCAGCATCGGTGTCATGCTGCAGCTGTCCCACATTAGTTCTAAGACTGTCAGTCACCGCTCTTTGCTGTGCTCACTGAAATGCCACAATGGAGAGGGGCAGGTGCATTTGGATTTGACCTTCAGCCACTCCTTCAGCTAGCTGTCAATCAGGCAGCTGGGTGGATCCCAACAATATGGCAGAGATCCTGCCAAAACCAGGAGCTGCTCTGTGACATCAGCTGACAGTGGGCCTTAGCCCACTGTAAGTTGATTCCACGTCATAGGAAAACAAAAGGAAGTGTACTCCTGTGATCCCCAAGAGAGGTATGGGCAAAAAACTTGCTCCATAAATTAAACTAATATTGTTCCTGTTCCTTTTATAATAGCAAGCAATCATCAATGCACCTAACTCAAATGATAAAAAACTATTCACGCCAAAAAATATACTTCCTCTCTCATAATGGCATACCTAGATTTACTGCATGCCTGGATAAGGTTTTTTTTTTCCTCTAAAAAAAGTGTTATCCCCCTCAGAATAAACAAAAAAGCCTTATCCTGGGTGTTTGGAAAAGGGAGGGATAGTGAGCTTCCACCCCCTTCTCCCAGCTCCTGAGCCATACCATGCCACAAGCCTTTATCATTGAAATAGTGTTCATGGGAGTCTTATACCCACATCTATGCCTCCAAACAGGGATGCAAAGATCTGGAGGGGGGATTAGAAGGCAGCCTATGTGATCCTCCAGACATCCAGCTCCCCCAGGTGCAAGAGTTCTGGTTACATAGAACCCCTTGTTAATTATTCACAAAACATATACATAGTAAAAAAACACCCATACCGTAAAAAACTCCTTGGATAGAAAAAAAAACAGAATAAATAAAAATTATATAAATCCAAATTCAAGCAAATTGCCTATTGATGGAGATCCATGTCAGTCATGATGAGCACCACCTGACAATGTTGACCCACAACATTGACAGTAAATTGACAAAGGTATATAAGTACCTGTAATAAATAACACCCTCCCGCCTCCACGTCCTGCCGCAACCCCCGCAACTTAGTATCTGTCCCCCTGCTCCCTAAAATCACCCCCCCCCCCCCGTCTTCATGTGCACTCTTGAACACCCGATCGGTGTGCAACAAGCTTACCGCCATCCACAAACTCTTTGTTTCCCGCTCCCTCAACCTCCTAGCGATCACAGAAACCTGGAACCAGGCCACTAACTCTACCTCCCCTGCTGCACTCTCTTACGGAGGTCTCACCTGGACCCACTCACCCAGACCCAACGGTCGTAAAGGTGGTGGGGTTGGTCTGCTCCTGTCACCACAGAGCACCTTCCGAGTCCTCCCAAACCCCCCCTCTCTGTCCTTCTCCTCCTTCGAGGCCCACTGCGTACAACTATTCTCCCCAACCCCCCTGAAGATTGCTGTGATATACCAGCCTCCTGGATCCATATCCCGCTTCCCGGATGACTTTTCCTCCTGGCTACCCTTCTTCCTCTCCTCTGAGCTACCCACCATCATCCTTGGGGATTTCAATATCCCTGACAACCTCGACAACCCGGCCACATCCCATCTCCTCCACTTAACCTCCTCCTTTGCACTTGCACAGTGCATACAATCCACCACCCACTCCAATGGTAATATCCTTGATCTCGTCTTCTCCAACCGCTGCGCTGCCCACAACCTCACTAACACCCCCTTCCCTCTCTCTGACCACAACCTGATTACCTTCTCTATCTCCTCGTCCTCCAACGCCTACCCCTCCAAATGTCACACTACTGCCAGCCGTAACCTCCGCAACCTTAACCCTGCTCCCTTCCACTCTGCAGCTGATCAACTCTATGAAAGCATCCTTCCCCTGTCCTGCCCCGACTTGGCTATGACTGCCTATAACAACACGCTGTCAACAGCCCTTGACTCACTAGCGCCTTTAACCACACGCAACATCAGACCCCAACCGCTCCAGCCCTGGCAGACTGATCACACCAAATCCCTCAAACGACACAGTCATGCCCTGGAGCGACTATGGCGCAAAACCAAAACCCAAAAGCCTTCACCTGCTACAAATATGCCGTCCACACCTACACCTCCTCCCTCCACACAGCCAAACAAGCCTACTTCCTGACCCTCATCAAGGCCTTCTCCTCCAATCCTCGCCGACTCTTCTCCACTTTCAACTCTCTACTCTCTCCACCCCCACCTCCACCCAGCACCTCACTCACCGCCTTTGAGATTGCTAATCACTTCAAAAACAAGATTGACACAATTCGCAAGGACATCGCTGCAACTTACACTCACTCTCAACCCATCCCCTCTCACACAGCTACCCCCTCATCCCCCCTCTCCCTCGACATTTGTCACTGCTCAAACTCCCTCCTACCCCGTTCCCCCTCACTCAGCTACCCCCTCATCACCCCTCTCCCACGGCCCCAACACTGCTCTGACCTCCACTTCCACCCCACCCCACATTCCTCATACTGAAGCCCCCTCAACACTCCGCACCTTTGACCTTACTACCATTGAGGAAGTCTCCAGGGTCCTCTCTGATGCCCGCCTCACCACCTGCCCCCTCGACCCTATCCCCTCACAACTCCTATGACCTCCTTCCCCCTCCATCCTATGCTCCCTCACCCACATCTTTAATCTCTCCCTCTCCTCTGGCACTTTCCCCTCCCCTCTGAAGCATGCACACATCACCCCCATACTTAAAAAGCCCTCCCTGGACCCCAATGACCCGAACAACCTCAGACCCATCTCCCTGCTCCCATTCACATCCAAACTCCTCGAGCGCCTAGTCTACACCCGCCTAAGCTCTCACCTCAACGACAACAACCTTCTCGATCCCCTACAGTCCGGCTTCCGTCCCCTACACTGCACCAAAACTGCCTTACTCAAACTCTCCAACGACCTGCTAACTGCCAAAGCTAATGGCCACTATTCAGTGCTCCTACTCCTTGACCTCTCCGCAGCCTTCGACACAGTCGACCACCCCCTCCTCCTCAAAAAACTACACTCCCTCGGCCGTAGAGATTCTGCTCTCTCCTGGCTCTCATCCTACCTGTCACAACGCTCTTTCAGCGTTACCTATAATGCTACCACCTCCCCCTCACACTGTTGGGGTCCCTCAAGGCTCCGTCCTCGGGCCCCTTCTCTTCTCCATCTACACCTCCTCCCTTGGCCAACTCATACACTCTCACGGCTTCAACTACCACCTATATGCTGATGACACACAAATCTATCTCTCAACCCCCCACCTCACCCCCTCAGTCTCTGCCCGAACCACACACCTACTGAACGACATATCAGACTGGATGTCGCTCCACTTCCTTAAACTGAACCTCTCCAAAACCGAGTTTCTTGTCTTCCCCCCAGCCCGCACACCACCCCCCATTGACTTCTCCATCATGTCCAACAACGCCACCATCAAACCCGCCCCGCAGGCCAGAGTACTTGGTGTCATTCTGGACTCCAACCTATCCTTCCAGCCCTAAGTCCAATCTTTAACAATCTCATGCAGACTCCACCTCCGCAACATCGCCAAAATACGCACGTTCCTAACCCCAGAAACCACTAAACAGCTCATCCACTCCCTCATCATATCACGACTCGATTACTGCAACTCCCTCCTCACTGGCCTGCCTCGCCGCTGGCTATCCCCACTTCAGTCGATCCTGAATACGGCTGCCAGACTCATTCATCTTTCCAACCGCTCCGTTTACGCCACTCCCCTCTGCCAATCCCTCCACTGGCTTTCCTATTGCGCAACAGATCAAATTCAAAATCCTAACCCTGACGTACAAAGCTGTCCACCATACTGCCCCAAACTACATCACCGACCTAATATCCAAGTACCACCCAACACGCACACTCCGCTCCTCACAAGACCTCCTTCTCTTTAGTTCCCTGGTCTCCTCCCATGCCCGCCTCCAGGACTTCTCCAGGGTGTCACCCATCCTCTGGAACTCCCTGCCCCAACCCATCAGATTATCACCTACTCTCCTCTCCTTTAGGCCCTCCCTGAAAACCCACCTCTTCAGGGAAGCCTACCCCACCTCCTGCTAACTTGCCGTCCTCCTCCACTCTTCCTAACACTCCATCCCCCACAGCTTTCTCCTCCTGTGCCACCATCCCCTCCCTCCTAGATTGTAAGCTCGAAAGAGCAGGGCCCTCGATCCCCTCATGTTTTGCATTGTATTGTATTGTTATTGTTCTGTCCCCCATTGTAATGTACAGCGCTGAGCGAACTATTGGCGCTTTATAAATACTGTATAATAATAATAATTAAAAAAAATAATAAAATTAAAAAAAAACATAAATAAATAAAGTTTGGGTTAAGGGCCATTTCACATGGGCAGACTACACCAATCAATGTTCCCGTCTGAGCAGGCGGATGACAGGTCCGTGTCCACTCCACTTGTGCTGTGCAGAGTGGATACAGACACAGTCCTCTGTTCTCTATGGGTCGGTCGGATGTAAACAGACTGCCCGTCATGCATTCTGATCCACTAGACAGATAGGGAATGGATCCCCATCCGTCTATCTTTAGTGGATCTGATCGGATGCAGCCGGGTGTGAATGGACACATGTCCTTTTACATCTGCCTCCCCATAGCAAAAAATGTGTGGTCCGATCTGTTCAGCCTGAAAAACGTAAAGGGCCCTTTCTGATTGTTGTTTCAGTGAAACTCTAGTGACTTGTTTCTTCTGTACTTTAAGAAGTACATGAGGACTATGAAGGTCTAGAAACATATAGAAAACATGGATCACCAAGGCTTTGAGTGCCCTACGTGCTCTAAAATGACAGTCCCACCAGTGACCTCTGCAGGTACATAGCAACATTTGTTATTGCCTCTTTATAGACCTGGTAGTACAAGCTATTTTCAAAATATCATCAGTCAGAAATGTATAAAATTTGATACCATTGTACTCAGTCAGTCATTTTTCCTGTGGGGATTCATTAACCAAGTGTGACATAAATGTAAGATTCGAGTAGTTGAGATGTGATCAGTAGAAATATGTCATTGTATATCTAGCTTAGTTCCATGTTATTAACCCCTTCACGCCTAAGGGTAAAACAAATCTAAATGCCTAAGAACAATTCTGCAACGTTGACATGTGATAGTAAAACCGTACATATCACCACAACTACTTTGTACATCCAGGTGGATTATACCTTGATTTTTTTCAATTGGGGTTTCATTTGGTGGTACATTGTAATGGATATCTCCTGATTTTTTTTTTGTATCAAAGGAAAACTGGCCCAAAATAGTAAAAAAAAAAATATTTTTCTTAATTTAGCTGTGTGTTTCTTGTTACGACCATAACCTACCACCAAAGAACAATGCAAAATAAATTCTCCAGCTCTTGACAATCGCAGCGATACCAAATATGTGTATGTTATTTGTTGTTTGTACCCGTAGCCCAGAAACAATAGTGCACATTTTGTTTTTGTCTTTTTTTTTTTTTTACCTAAAACACACTGACACTGACATTAACACTAACTGACACTGATACCATTTTTTTTTTTTAAATCCTGACCTTTGACCCTGACCTTGACCCAAACACTAATCCTGGCACTGAACTAGATCAAACCTTGATCTAGGTATTTTTCTTTGTTTTTTCTTTTATTTTTTATTATTTATTTATTTTTCTTCTTTTTTTTTTTTTTACAAACATTTTTTTTTCTCTCTATGCTATCTTCAAGCTCCAACGGCCCTGTGAGTCTATGGATCCTTCTGAGGTACTATCAGTTTCAGCGTCTTCCTGTGCTGTGTTTTCATATGCTCTGTTTTATTTCTTTTTCTTTTGTTCTATCACAAGTACACCTCCACGCTGCCAGCCAGAGCACTGAAGAAAACCTCAGAAATATTATTTATTTTGTTTTTTTATTTATTGTGTATTCTCTATACTAGTAAAAACAAGTATTTTTTATGAGTATTTGGGTTCCAGCAACATTTTAAAAAAACAGTGTGTCCTGTCTTAGGAAGAAAAGCCAAGCACGGAATAAAAGTCTGTCAGTGGCGCCGGTCAATGTGCCTTCCCCAGTTGCTCACGAAAGTCGCCAGGAGGTTCTTGGAAGAAAGGTCACCTGCAAACTGAGAACTTCTCACAGGAGGAGAGAACGCCAATGAGGTGAGAGCGCAGACTCCTCCTCTCGAGAGGCTTTTCCATCATGCACGTATGAGAACTTGTGTTGGATCTGTTCAGCATCAACGCTACCTAAAAAATTGGTGTGTGCTTCTTGCCTTAAAGATGCAGTGCAAGATAAAGAAGCAGAATCTCGAGAAGTTAAATCATATATTAAAGAGACAGTAGCAGATGGCTTTCGCAGGCTTTCGGGAAGATCTCAGAAAAAGTCAAGAAGATATTCCTCGGATGAAATTTCACTGTCTCCAGTGTTCGCTTCCCATCATGAACGAAATTCAGATTCTGATTCCTCGGGGTTCCTGAGATGCACTTATTCGATTTTACGCATGTTTCAACTTTTATGAATGCGGTAAACAAGCCATTGTTTGGGAGGATAAAGAAGCCTCTTCTCCAAGAAAGCAGAGGAAATATTATTCTGAACTAAAAAGAGAGTTGCCTTCTTTCCCTTTGATTTTTAGAAATCAAGGAAACAATTGAGGAAGAATGGACGAAGCCCAACCCCAAACTTATGACACAAAATATTGGAGCTAAACTATATCCTTTTAAAACAAAGGACTCTAAGCTTTGGGATACACTCCCCAAGGTGGATGCAGCATTGAAGAGGCTTGCAAGGCATGTTACACTGCCTCTTGAGGATTCCGGTTCCTTTAGAGACCCCATTTACTGGAAGGTTGATACAGACCTCAAGAGAATTTTTTCGCTAGTGGGAGAGGCATGAAGGCCAGCTGTTGCATCTGTAAGACATCTGTGGCAAAAGCTCTTTGGGTTTGGATTTCTGATTTGGCTTCAGTCTCAGATAGAGGAGTGCAGAGGAGGTCTGGTTCTTCACCATTGCAACTTTTACAACTTGCAGCAGATTTTAGAAATAGCAGTCAACCAAGTATGTGTGACAGCCAAGCTAATGGCTAATTTAGTGACAGCATGCAGGGCCAGGTGGTTAAAGCACTGGTCTGCTGATAAAGCATTGATACAAAGACTTTGACCTATTCCCTTCGGGGGGAAGATGCTATTTGGAAAGACTCTCAAGGAGGCCATTCACAGAGTTTCAGAGGGCAAGTCAGGGTTATTGCCCCAGGAGAGACCTGGCCCCATCAAACACCTCAGGTAGGGGCAAGACTGGCCCATTTCAGAGATGTTTGGATGGAATCAGTGGCAGACAAATGGGTTTTGGATATTATTTGAAGAGGATATTAGATTGAATTAATCAGCAAAGCCTCCACAGGTTCATTTTGTGGAAACTAGAATCTTCCCAGGAAAAGGCTGCTTACTGTACAAGTATGTAGAAGAATTGAAGGCCGCTGAAGCTTTTGTTCCAGTACCTGCTTGGGAGAGAGGTATGGGGGTAAACTCCCCCTTATTTCTTGTACCAAAGGCATCAGGTAGGTTCAGACCAGTATTAGATCTCAAATACCTGGATTCCTTCATAAAGCCTTCAGCTTTCAGGATGGAATTGGTGGACATGATTATCTCGATAGTAAGAGACAACAACTGGATGGCATCGGTAGACTTGGCAGATGCGTATCATCATGTGGCTCTGGACCCAAGTCACCATTGCTTTTTAACCACTTCCTGTCCGGACACTTTTACCCCCTTCCTGTCCAGGGCAATTTTCAGCTTTCAGCGCTATCACACTTTGAATGACAATTGTGCGGTCATGCAACACTGTACCCATATGAATTTTTTACCATTTTTTTGAGACAAATAAAGCTTTATTTTGGTGGTATTTATTCACCGCTGGGATTTTTATTTTTTTTTGCTATGTAAATGAAAATGTCCAAAAATGTTGAAAAAAAGTGTTATTATAAAATTTTGCAAATAAATAATATTTCATCATAAATCTTGGCCAAAATGTATTCCATTATCTTTTTAGTAAAAAAAAAAATAAGCCAAGTTAGTTTATAACTAGAGATGAGCGAAGTATTCAAAAATTCGATTCGGCTGATTCGGCGAATTCGAGGAATAAATTTGATTCGAGGCGAATATATTCGCTGCGAATTTAACTTATAAAAGGGTGTTTCTAGGCTTCAGAGAGCCTTTATATTAGTGCAGAACACTGTACCTTTAATTTAAATGCCCTTGGAGTCTGCTGGGGAAGAGAAATAATACTGTCAGTCAGTATGACATGCAGATGAGTGCCGTCGATCTTAGAATCACCGCACACTTCACTCATTTGGGCAGTCACGGGGCCAAAACCAGAGTGTGGAGCCACAGTGTGACGGTGGAGGCAGCAGCAATGGGAGGCCCGTAATCTGCCAGCACCCTATGACAAAATGGAACCCACCAGCAGTGTGAGGAGACCTGAAAGTGGCACATGGCAGAGTGTGGCGATGGAGACAGCAGCAATGGGAGGCCGTACAGGGACCCATGAGAGACTCTGGACCTGGCAGCAGCATGAGGAGGCGGTACAGGGGCCCATGGCAGATTACGGGCCTGGCAGCAGCAATGGGAGGCCCGTAATCTGCCAGCACCCTATGACAAAATGGAACCCACCAGCAGTGTGAGGAGACCTGAAAGTGGCACATGTTTGGGGCATGATTCATGGCAGATTTAGTCAGTTGTGTCAGGAACTGGTGGTTTGAAATCCAGACTAATCCACGCCTGATTCATTTTCACAAACGTGAGTCTCTCCACACTTTGGGTGGACAGTCGTGTCCTCCGCGGAGTTACAATACCTCCTGCCGCACTAAACACACGCTCCGATGCCACGCTACTGGCCGGGCATGACAGCCTTTCAAGGGCAAATTCAGCTAGTTGGGGCCAAAGGTCAAGTTTCGTTGCCCAGTAGTCAAGGGGATTGTCTACCTCGGTTGGCAGGGTGCTTTCCAAGTAGGCCCAAGCCTGTTGTGTGAGGTCCTGCTCCAGGTCCACCTGATGCTGCTGCTGCTGCGGCTGGTTAGTAGTTTCCTCACTGCGCTGGTGAAGAAAGCTACTCATCATCGACTGCAGACTGAGGCAGCCGCTGCTGGTGGAGCTGCCACTGCTCCTACCACCCCACCCCTCCCCTGCTGCCATGGCAGCGGAACGCGAGCGCACAGGGCCCACAGTGTCTGAGGATGGACGTTGGCGCAGAAAGGCAGAGACCAACTGACTACATAGGTGGTTTTTATAGTACTTTATTTTGGCCTCCCTCTCAGCAGGTGTGAAAAAGGCCACCATTTTTGAACGGTAGCGAGGGTAAAACAAGGTGGACAGCCAAAAGTCATCCCTCTGTCTGATGGTTATTATTCGGCTGTCGCTACGCAAGCAACCGAGCATGCTATGGGCCATTTGTGCCAAGGAATGCGAGGGACTCCCTGCCTCCATCTCCACAGCATACTGCCACGGTGCGTCTGGGTCCTCTGTCTCCTCCTCCTCCTCCTCTACCAGATGCTCCTGCTCCTCCACTCCTGTCCGCTGAGTGGAAAAACCACCCATTTCACTCAATAATTCCTGAGCACCAATGTCCTCCTCTACCTCCTCCTCTTCTTCCTGTCCTGCCCCCACAGGGGTCATGTGGCGTTGAGATCTGTGCGCCACGTCTATCGCACCCTGACCAGCCATTGTTAACAGCATTTGTTCCAGGACGTGCAACAGAGGAATGACGTCGTTCATCCCATAGTCCTGCCGACTCACGAATAGCGTGGCCTCCTCAAAGGGCCTGAGCAAGCGGCAGGTGTCACGCATGAGCTGCCAATGGCTGACAACTAAGTTACACAGGGGAGTACCTTTATCCGCTTGTAACATCAGGAAATCGGTGATGGCCTTTCGCTGTTCGTAAAGGCGGTCTAACATATGTAGGGTTGAATTCCACCTTGTTGCAACGTCACAGCATGAGGAGTCGGTACGGGGGCCCATGGCAGATTACGGGCCTGGCAGCAGCAATGGGAGGCCCGTAATCTGCCAGCACCCTATGACAAAATGGAACACACCAGCAGTGTGAGGAGACCTGAAAGTGGCACATGGCAGAGTGTGGCGATGGAGACAGCAGCAATGGGAGGCCGTACAGGGACCCATGATAGACTCTGGACCTGGCAGCAGCATGAGGAGGCGGTATGGGGGCCCATGGCAGATTACGGGCCTGGCAGCAGCAATGGGAGGCCCGTAATCTGCCAGCACCCTATGACAAAATGGAACCCACCAGCAGTGTGAGGAGACCTGAAAGTGGCACATGGCAGAGTGTGGCGATGGAGACAGCAGCAATGGGAGGCCGTACAGGGACCCATGAGAGACTCTGGACCTGGCAGCAGCATGAGGAGGCGGTACAGGGGCCCATGGCAGATTACAGGCCTGGCAGCAGCAATGGGAGGCCCGTAATCTGCCAGCACCATATGACAAAATGGACAGCACCAGCAGTGTGAGGAGACCTGAAAGTGGCACATGGCAGAGTGTGGCGATGGAGACAGCAGCAATGGGAGGCCGTACAGGGACCCATGACAGATTACGGGCCTGGCAGCAGCATGAGGAGGCGGTACAGGGGCCCATGGCAGATTACGGCCTGGCAGCAGCAATGGGAGGCCCGTAATCTGCCAGCACCCTATGACAAAATGGAACACACCAGCAGTGTGAGGAGACCTGAAAGTGGCACATGGCAGAGTGTGGCGATGGAGACAGCAGCAATGGGAGGCCGTACAGGGACCCATGAGAGACTCTGGACCTGGCAGCAGCATGAGGAGGCGGTACGGGGGCCCATGGCAGATTACGGGCCTGGCAGCAGCAATGGGAGGCCCGTAATCTGCCAGCACCCTATGACAAAATGGAACCCACCAGCAGTGTGAGGAGACCTGAAAGTGGCACATGTTTGGGGCATGATTCATGGCGGATATAGTCAGTTGTGTCAGGAACTGGTGGTTTGAAATCCAGACTAATCCACGCCTAATTCATTTTCACAAACGTGAGTCTCTCCACACTTTGGGTGGACAGTCGTGTCCTCCGCGGAGTTACAATACCTCCTGCCGCACTAAACACGCGCTCCGATGCCACGCTACTGGCCGGGCATGACAGCCATTCAAGGGCAAATTCTCCTAGTTGGGGCCAAAGGTCAAGTTTCGTTGCCCAGTAGTCAAGGGGATTGTCTACCTCGGTTGGCAGGGTGCTTTCCAAGTAGGCCCAAGCCTGTTGTTTGAGGTCCTGCTCCAGGTCCACCTGATGCTGCTGCTGCGGCTGGTTAGTAGTTTCCTCACTGCGCTGGTGAAGAAAGCTACTCATCATCGACTGCAGACTGTGGCAGCCGCTGCTGGTGGAGCTGCCACTGCTCCTACCACCCCACCCCTCCCCTGCTGCCATGGCAGCGGAACGCGAGCGCACAGGGCCCACAGTGTCTGAGGATGGACGTTGGCGCAGAAAGGCAGAGACCAACTGACTACATAGGTGATTTTTATAGTACGTTATTTTGGCCTCCCTCTCAGCAGGTGTGAAAAAGGCCACCATTTTTGAACGGTAGCGAGGGTCCAACAAGGTGGACAGCCAAAAGTCATCCCTCTGTCTGATGGTTATTATTCGGCTGTCGCTACGCAAGCAACCGAGCATGCTATGGGCCATTTGTGCCAAGGAATGCGAGGGACTCCCTGCCTCCATCTCCACAGCATACTGCCACGGTGCGTCTGGGTCCTCTGTCTCCTCCTCCTCCTCTACCAGATGCTCCTGCTCCTCCACTCCTGTCCGCTGAGTGGAAAAACCACCCATTTCACTCAATAATTCCTGAGCACCAATGTCCTCCTCTACCTCCTCCTCTTCTTCCTGTCCTGCCCCCACAGGGGTCATGTGGCGTTGAGATCTGTGCGCCACGTCTACCGCACCCTGACCAGCCATTGTTAACAGCATTTGTTCCAGGACGTGCAACAGAGGAATGACGTCGTTCATCCCATAGTCCTGCCGACTCACGAATAGCGTGGCCTCCTCAAAGGGCCTGAGCAAACGGCAGGTGTCACGCATGAGCTGCCAATGGCTGACATCGAAGTTACACAGGGGAGTACCTTTATCCGCTTGTAACATCAGGAAATCGGTGATGGCCTTTCGCTGTTCGTAAAGGCGGTCTAACATGTGTAGGGTTGAATTCCACCTTGTTGCAACGTCGCAGATCAGGCGATGCTGTGGAATTCCGTTCTGCTGCTGCAGCTCAAGGAGGGGGTGCTTTGCGGTGTAGGAATGGCTGAAATGCATGCAAAGTTTACGTGACATTTTAAGGATGTCTTGCAGTGGGATGGTGGATTTTAGGAACCGCTTGACAACCAGATTGAACACGTGAGCCATGCATGGCGCATGGCACAACCTTCCTTGACGCAGAGCAGACACCATGTTCTTTCCGTTGTCGGTCAACATGGTTCCGATTTTCAGTTTGCGCGGAGACAGCCATCTGTCGATTTCTCTGTTCATTACACTCAGAAGTTCCTCCCCTGTGTGACTACGTTCGCCAAGGCATACCAGGTGCAGCACAGCGTGACACCGTTGCGCCCTGCACATGTGATATGCCGGTCGGGTAATGGGACTTGGCACGGGGGTGGCGGCTGAGGACACGGCGGAAGAAGAGGTGGTAGAGGCTGACATCTTTGCCGGACCAAGGACGTGGAAACGTGGAGGCAAAAGCGGCGTGACCTGTCCAAGTTGCTGGTGCGGCTGTGCCGGCACCACGTTCACCCAGTGGGCCGCAAATGACATGTACTGTCCCTGACCGTAGTTACAGCTCCACACGTCGGCGCTGCCGTGCACTTTGGCAGAGACCGACATGCTCAAAGACTGGCCCACCATCTCTTCTACATGTGAATGCAGGGCTGGCACTGCCTTTTTGGCGAAGAAATGCCGGCTTGGCACTCTCCACCGCGGCGCGGCACAAGCCATCATTTCTCGGAAAGGTGCTGAGTCCACCACTTGGAAAGGGAGGGACTGCAGCACCAGCAATTTGGACAGGAGGACGTTCAGCTTTTGCACCGTCGGGTGCGTGCTCGCAAACTGTTGTCTCTTGGAAACGGATTCCAAGAAAGACTGCTGACGGAATCCGTGAAGAGGAGTAGCAGGAGAAGGAGCATCTGAACGAGCGGAAGATGCCAACGAGCGACAACTCCCCTCAGCAGAGGTGTTGGAGCCTTGACTGGCTGATAGAGGGCGATTGACGTCGGGTGACGGAGCAAGTAACGGAGCTGGTGATGGAGCGGGGGCTGGGGCAGGCAGAACCGCCGTATCTTTATCACGGTTTTCCCAGGCCACCAAATGGCGACGCTGCATATGCTGACGCAATGCTGTAGTCCCAACATGGGCCCCCTGGCCACGCTTGACTTTCTGGCCACATAGTCGACATACGGCTACGTTTACTTCCTCGGGCGGCTTGACGAAAAATTGCCACACCGCCGAGTAGGAAACTTTGCCCCCGCTACTCCTCACTGGCTGACTGCTACTTCCTCCGTGCACACCGGCACCACTACTGGCCGTGGTGGTAGGCTGCAGTGGAGCTGGTGCTGTACTCCGTGGCCGTTTGCCTCCACTGACACTGCTGCGACCCTGCTGCCTCCTGGGCAACCCACCGACTGTTTTGCTCGCTGCCAAGCTGGCACCCTCTTCTCCTGATGATGCGGAAGCAATAGCCTGATGACGACGAGGCTGCCAAGTGCGATCAGCCTCATCATCATCAATTAGGGTCTCCGCCTCACTACTAGCCCCCTCGGCTGCGTGTGGGTCAGAAGACAGACCTGTCTCTAGACCGGCTACCGAGCCACTCTCCTCGCCAGTACTTCTTCGCCTGGCTGCTGAAGAGGCGGATGTCTCCCCCCGTTCCTGACCGCCCTCTGTTAGCTCTTCCTCACTGTACAGTGGGGCTGAGCCCACAGCATGCGATACTTCGCTTGGTGAGGGAACACCAAAGGACAGGGGCAGGTAGAGGACACGTGATTTCAGTGGGCTTGCTCCCGGGCCATGCCAACTAACGGTTGTGTCTGACGTACCCACCGACCGTTGGCTGTAGGTGTCAGAGGTGACCTGGGAAGAGGAAGACGACCGAGCCAACCAATCGATGACGGCAGGGTTGTCGGTGGAGACACGACCGCTGGATGACACCGGGAGCACTGGCCTCTGGCTGCGACTAGTGCTGCCTCGACCCCTTCCTCTGCTGCCACGTCTGCTCGCTCCTAAAACATTGCCTCCTCTGCCACTCCTCTGCATGTTGTCTGACATACTCTTTAATTCAACGATTCTGTGTCCCTGAGTAACAATTCTGTGTCCCTCAGTAACAATTCTGTGTCTGTCCCTGAGTAACAATTCTGTGTCCCTCAGTAACAATTCTGTGTCCCTGAGTAACAATTCTGTGTCCCTCAGTAACAATTCTGTGTCCCTGAGTAACAATTCTGTGTCCCTGAGTAACAATTCTGTGTCCCTCAGTAACAATTCTGTGTCTGTCCCTGAGTAACAATTCTGTGTCTGTCCCTGAGTAACAATTCTGTGTCCCTGAGTAACAATTCTGTGTCCCTCAGTAACAATTCTGTGTCCCTCAGTAACAATTCTGTGTCCCTCAGTAACAATTCTGTGTCCCTCAGTAACAATTCTGTGTCTGTCCCTGAGTAACAATTCTGTGTCCCTCAGTAACAATTCTGTGTCTGTCCCTGAGTAACAATTCTGTGTCCCTCAGTAACAATTCTGTGTCCCTCAGTAACAATTCCATGTCTGTCCCTGAGTAACAATTCTGTGTCCCTGAGTAACAATTCTGTGTCCCTGAGTAACAATTCTGTGTCCCTCAGTAACAATTCTGTGTCTGTCCCTGAGTAACAATTCTGTGTCCCTCAGTAACAATTCTGTGTCCCTCAGTAACAATTCTGTGTCTGTCCCTGAGTAACAATTCTGTGTCCCTCAGTAGCAATTCTGTGTCTGTCCCTGAGTAACAATTCTGTGTCCCTGAGTAACAATTCTGTGTCCCTCAGTAACAATTCTGTGTCCCTCAGTAACAATTCTGTGTCTGTCCCTGAGTAACAATTCTGTGTCCCTGAGTAACAATCCTGTGTGCCTGAGTAACAATTCTGTGTCCCTCAGTAACAATTCTGTGTCCCTCAGTAACAATTCTGTGTCCCTCAGTAACAATTCTGTGTCTGTCCCTGAGTAACAATTCTGTGTCCCTCAGTAACAATTCTGTGTCCCTCAGTAACAATTCTGTGTCTGTCCCTGAGTAACAATTCTGTGTCCCTGAGTAACAATTCTGTGTCCCTGAGTAACAATTCTGTGTCCCTCAGTAACAATTCTGTGTCCCTCAGTAACAATTCTGTGTCTGTCCCTGAGTAACAATTCTGTGTCCCTCAGTAACAATTCTGTGTCCCTCAGTAACAATTCTGTGTCTGTCCCTGAGTAACAATTCTGTGTCCCTCAGTAACAATTCTGTGTCCCTCAGTAACAATTCTGTGTCTGTCCCTGAGTAACAATTCTGTGTCCCTCAGTAACAATTCTGTGTCCCTCAGTAACAATTCTGTGTCCCTCAGTAACAATTCCATGTCTGTCCCTGAGTAACAATTCTGTGTCCCTGAGTAACAATTCTGTGTCCCTGAGTAACAATTCTGTGTCCCTCAGTAACAATTCTGTGTCTGTCCCTGAGTAACAATTCTGTGTCCCTCAGTAACAATTCTGTGTCCCTCAGTAACAATTCTGTGTCTGTCCCTGAGTAACAATTCTGTGTCCCTCAGTAGCAATTCTGTGTCTGTCCCTGAGTAACAAATCTGTGTCCCTGAGTAACAATTCTGTGTCCCTCAGTAACAATTCTGTGTCCCTCAGTAACAATTCTGTGTCTGTCCCTGAGTAACAATTCTGTGTCCCTGAGTAACAATCCTGTGTGCCTAAGTAACAATTCTGTGTCCCTCAGTAACAATTCTGTGTCCCTCAGTAACAATTCTGTGTCCCTCAGTAACAATTCTGTGTCTGTCCCTGAGTAACAATTCTGTGTCCCTCAGTAACAATTCTGTGTCCCTCAGTAACAATTCTGTGTCTGTCCCTGAGTAACAATTCTGTGTCCCTGAGTAACAATTCTGTGTCCCTCAGTAACAATTCTGTGTCCCTCAGTAACAATTCTGTGTCCCTCAGTAACAATTCTGTGTTTGTCCCTGAGTAACAATTCTGTGTCCCTCAGTAACAATTCTGTGTCTGTCCCTGAGTAACAATTCTGTGTCCCTGAGTAACAATTCTGTGTCCCTCAGTAACAATTCTGTGTCCCTGAGTAACAATTCTGTGTCTGTCCCTGAGTAACAATTCTGTGTCCCTCAGTAACAATTCTGTGTCCCTGAGTAACAATTCTGTGTCCCTCAGTAACAATTCTGTGTCCCTGAGTAACAATTCTGTGTCCCTGAGTAACAATTCTGTGTCCCTCAGTAACAATTCTGTGTCTGTCCCTGAGTAACAATTCTGTGTCCCTCAGTAACAATTCTGTGTCCCTCAGTAACAATTCTGTGTCTATCCCTGAGTAACAATTCTGTGTCCCTGAGTAACAATTCTGTGTCCCTCAGTAACAATTCTGTGTCCCTCAGTAACAATTCTGTGTCTGTCCCTGAGTAACAATTCTGTGTCCCTCAGTAACAATTCTGTGTCTGTCCCTGAGTAACAATTCTGTGTCCCTGAGTAACAATTCTGTGTCCCTGAGTAACAATTCTGTGTCCCTCAGTAACAATTCTGTGTCTGTCCCTGAGTAACAATTCTGTGTCCCTCAGTAACAATTCTGTGTCCCTCAGTAACAATTCTGTGTCTGTCCCTGAGTAACAATTCTGTGTCCCTGAGTAACAATTCTGTGTCCCTGAGTAACAATTCTGTGTCCCTGAGTAACGATTCTGTGTCCCTCAGTAACAATTCTGTGTCCGTCAGTAACAATTCTGTGTCTGTCCCTGAGTAACAATTCTGTGTCCCTGAGTAACAATTCTGTGTCCCTCAGTAACAATTCTGTGTCCCTCAGTAACAATTCTGTGTCCCTCAGTAACAATTCTGTGTCTTTCCCTGAGTAACAATTCTGTGTCCCTGAGTAACAATTCTGTGTCCCTCAGTAACAATTCTGTGTCCCTCAGTAACAATTATGTGTCCCTCAGTAACAATTCTGTGTCTGTCCCTGAGTAACAATTCTGTGTCTGTCCCTGAGTAATAATTCTGTGTCTGTCCCTGAGTAACAATTCTGTGTCTGTCCCTGAGTAACAATTCTGTGTCCCTCAGTAACAATTCTGTGTCCCTCAGTAACAATTCTGTGTCCCTCAGTAACAATTCTGTGTCTGTCCCTGAGTAACAATTCTGTGTCTGTCCCTGAGTAACAATTCTGTGTCCCTAAGTAACGGTTCTGTGTCCCTAAGTAACGATTGTGTGTCCCTAAGTAACGGTTCTGTGTCCCTAAGTAACGGTTCTGTGTCCCTAAGTAACGATTGTGTGTCCCTAAGTAACGTTTCTGTGTCCCTAAGTAACGGTTCTGTGTCCCTAAGTAACGGTTCTGTGTCCCTAAGTAACGATTCTGTGTCCCTAATACAGAGAGGTCTGTCTCTCTTGAATGACCAGAGGCAAATGGAGAATTGTAAGATGGCCGCAATTTATAGCTCCACCATTACACAGTGCTGGCTGGCTGGCTGCTGATTGGCTAATGCGATCACATGTCATGAATGAATGCATTATGGGTCAGCGCGCCTTGTCTGCGCGCCTTCCCAGAGATCCCCGCTCCGTCGCCGCACATGTCGCCGCCATTTTTGGAAAAATTTCGATTCGCGCATCCGAAGTCTGCTAATTTTCGGATTCGGAAATATTAGGATATTTTCCTAATATTCGAAACGAATTCCACTTCGCCGAGTTCGATTCGCTCATCTCTATTTATAACCAAAAATTATAATTTTTAAACATTATTTTTACATTTTAATTTTATTTTTTTATATTATTATTTATGTTTTTTTACATACTGTCACCCTAGCATTACAGTGTCACCATGGTGACACTGTACTACTTGTGGGGGGTGATGAAGATTTTTTTTTTTTTTTTACACTGATTGCTTTTACACCCATATAGGATGTAAAAGCAATCTTTTCTCTTTCTCTCTGTCTGCATTCTTGCAGCCATTGAAAACTACTGAGTGAGCTGTGATTGGTCACAGCTTGTCACATGGTACAAGGCTGTTGTGAATAGCCTTGTACCATGTGACCTCTGTAATCATTCACAGATTTCACACATAGTAAGCAATGACATCTTGCTTACTTTGCATGTGATCACTGATTGGCCAATCAGTGATCACATGATCGGTGTTTCACTGTGTCCGGAGGACACAGCGTGCACCGGATCGCGGTGCTGTGCGCTCCCAGGGAGCACGCACAAGCAGGGTCTGGGGAGGCCATTAATAAACGGCCACCCGACCCTGCACTGCCACCGTCTGGCCGTTTATATACAACGGCCGGACGGGAGGTGGTTAAGAGTTGTCGTCACGGGTACTCATTGTCAGTTTTGGTGCCTCCCTTTTGGACTGTGTACAGCTCCAAGAACATTTTCAAAGGTTTTGTCTGTAGTTAAGGACTAAGGGTGTTCAAATCTTCCAATATTTGGATGATAGGCACAAAGCAGGAAGTGGAGAAACATGTTTTCCTAACTTGTGAACCTTCAGCCAATGGGGAACACCAGTGATAGATATGATGGCCTCAGCTGTGAACAACAGACTTCCTCGATACTTCTCTCATTTTCAAGATCCACAAGCCCTGAGACAGGATGCCCTTTCAAACCCCTGGAGTTGTCCCCCCCCCCCCAGTCTTTGCTTTTGCTGTGTCTTATCTCTAGTTTAATCCTAGTCTTATAACCATTGCTGTGTACATTTGTTTCTGTGTGTTTCTTTCTGTTTTGTTTTTTTTCTTCCCCCTCTCTTCTAACATTCTGCTAAAACTTTGTGTAATAGTACTGCCTGGACCTTGAAGAAGGGGACATACCCCGAAAGCTTGTCCTCAAAATTGTATGTTAGTGCAAATAAAAAAAGTATCATGTCAGTACTCAATTATTTGTTGATGCAGAATGGGAAATGACATCCATACATCAGGAGATTGAACCTAATGGCTTTGAGATTGAAAGGGGACAGCTGAAATTAATGAGTCATCAACACTGTGTTACGCTCATGGAAACAGTCTAAAAATTCCACATACCAGCGTATGTGGGGAGCATATTGTTGAATTTGCCTTGATGAATGGCTGGGGTCCTATATCTCCATCAATATCTAACGTGTTGGGCTTCCTCCAAAAGGGCCTGGATAATGGTCCCTCAGTAGTTTGTATGGCCCCCACGTGCTTGTATGCATGCTTGACAATGTCAGGGCATGCTCCTAATGAGATGACAGATGGTGTCCTGGGGTATTTCCTCCAGATTTGGACCAGGACATCACTGAGCTTCTGGACAGTCTGAGGTGCAACCTGGCAGCGTTGGATAGACTGAAACAATATATCCCAGAGGTGTTCTATTGGATTTAGGTCAGGGGTGGGGGCCATTCAATGGTATCAATTCCTTCATTCTCCAGGAACTGCCTGCATACTCTTGCCACATGAGGCCAGGCGTTGTTGTGCACCAGGAGGAACCCAGGACCCATTGCACTAGCGTACAGTCTGACTATGGGTCCAAGGATTTCATCCCCATACGTAATGGCAGTCAGGGTGCCTTTGCCTAGCTTGTAGAGGTCTGTGTGTCCCTCCATGGATATGCCTCCCCAGACCATCAGTGACCCACCACCAAAACGGTCATTCTGAACGATGTTACAGGCAGCATAACGTTCTCCACAGCTTCTCCAGACACTTTCATGTCTGTGACATGTGCTCATGGTGAAAAGCACCATGTGGCAGACCTTCCAATTCTGGTGTTCAATGGCAAATGCCAGTTGAGCTCTATGGTGCCAGGCAGTAAGCACTGGGCCCACTAGAGGATGTCGGGCCCTCAGGACGCCCTCATGAAGTCTGTTTCTGATTGTTTGGTCAGAGACATTCCCACCAGTGGCCTGCTGAAGGTCATTGTTTGGTCAGAGACATTCCCACCAGTGGTCTGCTGAAGGTCATTTTGTAGGGCTCTGGCAGTGCTCATCCTGTTCCTTCTTGCACAAAGGAGCAGATACTGGTCTTGCTGATGGGTTAAGGACCTTCTGCAGCGCTGTTCTGCTCTCCTAGAGTAACTGCCTGTCTCCTGAAAACTCCTCCATACTCTTGAGACTGAACAGAACAGAAAACCTTCTGGCAATGGCACATATTGATGGGAGTTGGACTGCCTGTGCAACCTCCGTAGGGTTAAGGTATCATCTCATGCTACCAGTAGTAACACTGACCCTAGCCAAATGCAAAACTAGTGAAAGACAGTCAGAAAAGATGAGTATGGAAAAAAATGTCAGTGGCCTCCACCTGTAAAACCATTCATGTTTTGAAAACCCTGTGCACCTGTTGTTTTATTTCATTAACACCAAATAGCTGAAACTGATTAACAACCCCCACTGCTGCTTAACTGACCAGATAAATACCCCAGGAGTTTCGCTGACTTGCTGCTATACTCTGATTAAAAAGTGTTCCTTTAATTTTTTTGGCCATATATATATATATATATATATATATATATATATATATATATGGGAGGCCCTGTCTAGGAAGTGATACTAGGGCATTAGTCTAGCAGTCTTTGGCAAGCCCTCTGGTACTGGCCAGTGCGTTGGGGCCCAAATCTGGTTTTGAAGCACTCAATATTAAGTTCCTCCAAACCCATGTATAGGTGCCAGCACAGTGCCCTGAGTGTGCAATACTGTTTCTTTAAACAGGGTGAAGCAGGGATTGCTTAAGGTGATGACATAGTTAGATAGTTAGTCTGGCTGAAAAAAGACAAAAGTCCATCTAGTTCAATTATAAAAACAAAAAAATAAAGTTATAATCCTACACCCACAGTTGATGCAGAGAAAGGCAAAAAACCCAGCAAAGCATGACCCAATTTGCTCCTGCGGGGGAAAAAATTCCTTCCTGATCCCCCAAGAGGCAATCGGATATTCCCTGGATCAACTTTATCTATAAATGTTAGTAACCAGTTATATTATGTGTATCCATGTATTGTCTCAGCTTTCTTCTGACCTGCTTCTGGTTACCCTTTACTGTCTAGGTTTGCTGCCTACCTTTGTTGCTGACCTTGGTCTGGACTCTTGACAACCTTTGCCAACCCCTGCTGTCCCCAACCTTGCTCCAGCTGGTAATTTGGTGTATTTCTACCCGAATGTTATCAAACTTGTGACCCAGCTCTATTCTCTACTAGACTTGGTAAATTCTTGGTGCCCACTTTGCTTGACCTGACACTACCCCTCCTAAGTTCAAGTCTTTAGTTTCAATCCAGTAGACAGGTACACTTTAAAGAATGTTATTTTCCATACATGTGAAAGACCATGTTTGCTGTGATTTATTGTTTATTTAACATAATAATGGTAACGCTTTAATGGTGAGATAGATAGATAGATAGATAGATAGATAGATAGTGTGAGTCACAAAATGTAACTGCTTCTAGTATATAAAAGCATGCATACGAATGTAAGCATTCTGAAAAAAAGATCAATGTGTATGTGTAAAAAAAAAAAAAAAGTCGATGTAAAGCATTGTATCCATATATCAAAGAACAACATATCTGGTCAATTTGTTCTTAATCTCTGAGAGACAGACTGCTTATTTTGTCTGTATATACAGAAAATGACTCATGCCTCTGACATCATCAACATCTGGGAATGAAATGAAATGGGGACGCAATGAACATTAGCAGAGAAGCGATCTGATGAAACTACGCTTACATGATTGATGGTATTCGTGCAGTGTATTCTATCCCACCTTTCCTTTAACAACACACCTTATTTTCAACAAACCATATATTTATGTTGTAGGCCTAGTTGCTCTTGTGCATTACCACATTTTATAATGCACTGTCCGTTCCAAAACTTATCTATTTTTCTTTGGAAGACGCTCAAACTCTAAAGACACCTGTTTTCTCAATTGAAAACAGATCGCACACTTTGAAACCCACCCTTAAATGTTTTACTAACAATTTTATTAACTTGGGCACATACGAAACACAAGGCTGCCTGTGGTCAAATACAGAACAGACCAAAAAAATTATAATAAAACAGCATGAATGCAAGAACGATATTAAAAACAACAACAACAACACCACAATTTTTTAGGAACTTCCCCTGATTTCATGTGTAAATTGTTAAAAATGCTTTACAATATTGCATGCTGCTAGAACCGAACAGCCAAAAATTAAGCTCAGCTAAGAGTGGATATTATACAATCCAGAAAAGTTATTATCCAAAATATAAAAAAAAAAAAGTCCAAAGAAGGATTCATAATTTAATATTAAGTTGGATCATGTCAAGTGATTGGAGACATCCGTGTGACTGGTAGAGATCTTTGTAATAATTTATGAACTTTGCACACCCTGTTCTTGGCTAGCTGCTATGATCAGAATACAAAGTTGTATAAAAGAGCTTTGCTGCTCAGTGCAGTGGCTCTTAAAGGGTCAGTCCACACAAAACTAATATTTTAATCTATGGTAGATGCAGATGAGTTATAACACCTACCATTTTCTTATATCTTTATTGAACCTTATTGATGAGATATGTACCCTTCAGTTCTGAACCTGCACACCTAGTGTGGCCATTATGAGGTGTTTTCACTCTCCCTGTTGGATTTTGGTTAACTGTTTTATATTTTATGGATTGCAACAGAAGAAGCTGAAGTACATAGTAAGGCAGGATGGAACAGAAATCATGGCAGAGAGATCTATCTTAAAGAATACCCAAGGCATATAAGAATTGAAGAGTTGACAAAGCCCACCAGACTCCAACTCCAAGTAAAAATGTGACTTTTAGGTGGGTTGACCCTTTAGCATTCTTACTAGGGTTTTCAAATCAATTCATTTTATAAATATATATATACTGTGTATATATATATATATATATATATACACTCACTGGCCACTTTATTAAGTACACCCGTTCAATTGCTTGGCAACACGGATTGCTAGTCAGCTAATCACATGGCAGCAACTCAATGCATTTAGGCAAGTAGGCGTGGTGACGACGACTTGCTGAAGTTCAAACCATGCATCAGAGTGGGGAAGGGGATTTAAGTAACTTTGAATGTGTATATAATCAAAAAGTGCAGAGCTGAAAATGCCATAATGTATCCAACGGTACTGTTACTTTAAATAGTGCAAATAGTTCATAAAGTGCAAAGTTCATATATATGGTGTGATTATTTGGTGTAACCATATGCGATGAATGATATATATATATATATATATATATATATAAATTAAAAGTCTTTATAAGAGTGATATATTGTTCTCAATTATTGATGTAAGGTGCAAATCCTGTGCTCAGGTGAAAATACATTCCATGTGACATTTATTCCATTCGGTGAAGTGCAGGGAATACGGTAAAATGCACACTCACTAGATGCGCATTTAAAATACGCAGTATAGTATATAAAAAAAAATCAGCCAGAGGTCCCCTTTAAGGTGGAATGGGTATACAGCCTGGAAAGGATCTCCCTCCTCTGGATCCTGGAGTTGCTCTACAGCTTTGTGTCACATGTAAATTAATAGCTCAATGTAGAGCCAAATAGAAGGGTGCCCATAGTGTAGTAATATTGGAATTTATTCAGAAAAAAGACATGTCATCCACGTGGAAGAGATTGCATTACAAGCAGAGTTGCAGAGAAAAACACTGACCAGCCAAAATCAAAGATGGCTGCCGGACCTTCGTAAGGCTCCGGCGGCTTGACGCCACGGTGTACAGCTCCTCTTAATGCGTTTCGTGCCACGCACGTTTTCAAAAGGGGTGTGCCTGTGACATCTGTTCATTGCCTTATATAGCCCCGATTTGTGCGTGCGCATTGCCAGGTGCCATTTTCTCAGAGACCCAAAACATGCACGCATGCATATGCAGTGCTCATGCTCATCCTGTTCCTCCTCGCACAAAGGAGCAGATACTGGTCCTGGTGATGGGTTATGGACCTTCTACGGCCCTGTCCAGCTCTCCTAGTGCAACTGCCTGCCTTCTGGAATCTCCTCCATGCTCTTGAGACTGTGTCGGGACTGTGCTGTGCCATCCTGGAGAAGTTGGACTGCCTGTGCAACCTCTGTAGGGTCCAGATATCGCCTCATGCTACCAGTAGTGACACTGACCCTAGCCAAATGCAAAACTAGTGAAAAACAGTTTAGAAAACATGAGTAGGGAAACAAATGTCAGTGGCCTCCACCTGTAAAACCATTCCTGTTTTGGGGGTTGTCTCATTGTTGCCTATCTAGTGCACCTCTTGTTAATTTAATTAACACCGAAACAGCTGAAACTGATTAACAACCCCTTACGCTGCCTAGCTGACCAGATCAATATCCCAGGAGTTTAATTGACTTGATGCTATAGTCTGATTAAAAAGCGTTCCTTTAATCTTTTTTTAGTAGTGTATATATACAGTATTTACCAGACATATCTTAGTACACCAATTTTTTTGAATATCTCAGTTCATGATTCCAGCAGCTGGGTCTCATAAAGTGAGTGATTCCCACTAGATGGACAGTTGGTTTATTTGCATTTGGGAGAATCAAAAAAATATTCTATTTGAGAGATTCAAGATATATTGCAAATCACTTCTTTTATCTATTGCTTGCAAAGCCCAATACAATTAAATAAACAGCAGTTCTTCAGGGATAAAAAAAAGAATAACAGCTATATGCAGATAGTCTTCATCCCCTTATTTATTTCAATCCTTAACCTGCTATTGTCTTTTTAATGAATTTCTTTAGATAAACAACGTACTATAATGGCACAATTTTGTGGACAGGTGATCATCACACCTATATCATTTTGTTGGTGATCCCATTCCAAAATGATGGACATTAATAAAGAGTTGCCCCTTTTGTGGGTATAGTAGCCTCAAATCTTCTGGGAAGGCTTTCCACAAGAGTTGGAGTGTGTCTGAAGAAATTTTAATCTTTTCACCCAAAAGCGGATGTTGGATGAGCAGATGTGGCTTGTTATCAGTATTCCAGTTCATCCCAAAGGTGTTCTGTAGGGTTGAGATCAGGGCTTTATGCAGAACATTTGAATTCCTCCACACCAAGCTGTTCAAACCATGTCTCTATGGACCTGGCTTTGTGTACAGGGGCACAGTCAAACAGAAAACGACTTGTTTAAGACAAGACAACTGCTGTCATGTTGTCAGCTTAGTGTGAATATTTATTTGTAAGGGTATGTTGTCCTTTTTATCTCGGGGGACTTTCTAGGATTGGGAAATGGTTGTTTACTGGTGGCAGCTGGCAGTATTTTTTATTACGTGATTGCATAGAAAATGAAGATTAAAAAACAGTGCTTTATTGTATGCAGCATTATGGGGGGAGGGGATTAGTGGGGATGGCAGTATTAAAAAGGTTGGAGTTATAGTGCCTAAACGTCTACTTTAAAGAATGGACAAAGTTCAGGATGGTCATCACCATTTCAGGTATATTTTATTAGTCCCAGATGCAGGCAGGTGGCAGGACAGCATTATGGAGTCCACTGGAACTGAAATCTCTCCAATTGCAGAGCCAAGAAGCATCATAAGCGTAAAAGAATTAGTTGACAAATCTTTTGTCATAAAAAAATTCTTATATACTGCAGATACTTCAACTGTATTTTTAGAAAGAATTTCAGATATGGTATTTTTACATAGTTACATTGATCCAGCTTGGATCAACGTAACTATGTACATACCATAGCTCTGGGATCCCACTAAAAGCTTGAAATCACTGTAGTAGACACTGCTTTTGGGTCTGTGCCAAACAGTTGCCCCATTGCTTTGTGGCATTCTTTTTTTTAACTATGTGGCTGAAGTTGACTGTGAAGATAGCCTGATGAAACACCTTCCTATACCACAAAATAGTAACACTAACGTTAATGATGGGACAGATTAGTACTTAGCCTTACAATAGGGATATGCCTGCTCGTAAAAATAAAAAGCACTTTTACAAAAGCAGAACTTCAGGCATGAAAACTATCATTTATTCATATTCATATTTCTCAAATACCCAATGAGGATATTAATCCATTTTGTGTGCACCAAATGCCTTGGCAAACCCATTTTTGCTGGGAGCAGTGACACCATCACAGTGCTGGACACTGTGCAGAGAACAGAGCTGTGGGAGGTTACCAGCAAGCCCACCCACAACAGGCTGCCTGATGAAAAATACGGTAGGGGCAGATACAAGACCAATAACCCTGCACAAGGAGAGAGCAGCAGTGATCGATGCTTATTCCTGGTAGCTTCTGCATGCAGTCAAAGTTTCCCATTGAAATAGTACAAAGATCAGAAAGAAATACACAAAGTGTGAGGGCATGGCTTACTGCACCCGAGTGAGGACCCAGAGGAAGGTGTTTAGGGCAGCATGCCAAAGAAAAAATGGAGGCTACTCCTCAAGTATACATAGTTAACTCCTTATAATCTGTGGCCCAACTTCTGTTATCTTTATATTGTTCACTCCAAATAAAAATTCCTCATTACACTCTGTGCACTCCAAATAACAATTCTTTAATACACTTCATAACTCCTCTCTCACTTTAGTTGTGCAGCATTTCTGAGCTGGGACCGCTAAGATTGTTCTTGATTCCATTTGCCCAGTAACCACTCACCTCACTCCCAGTGACATTGACTTGTATATTTCTCATGAATACTAGGAAGTTGAAATTTTGTACTACACCTATGCTTATTCTACTTTCGAGGCCTCACTGCTACTCTCATGAGACCCAGGCTGGGTCTCTAGGATGACCCATGCTGTGATATGGGACCCAGTATTGAGATTCTGTTCGCTAGGGAATGATCCTAAGCATACAAGCTCCTTCACTACACGTCCTTCCATTAAATTTGCCAATTCACCACTACCCAGCTGGATGGCTACTTATGCACATTGACAGAAGTAAGATAGTCATCAGCAAATATCTTCTCTATCTTGTCTTGACCCCTACTGAAGCCCTGTTTTTTGTTATACGCCAAACATGCATGCATCCCTTTAACCAGTTCCCGCCCAGCCTATAGTAAAATGACGGCCAGACAAGCCTTTCTTCGATGACTGATCTGTGTACCGGCCTGTTGCCAGTACCATGTGACTGCTGTGACTAATCACAGTAGGTCACATGACAATAGTGGATGGCTTCCTTTCATGCCACCCATTGTATAGAATTGTGTTGCTAGCTGTGATTGGTCACAGTGATCACATGGTACAGACTGGGCCAATAACAGCCCATCTGTGTCATTTAATCACAACAAAACAAACTGAATTAATTTTTATTCGGTAAAATGCTTGTTTATAACAATGTCATTCATTGCTATAAGCAATCATACTGTGTAAAAAAAATACTGATCACTTCCCCAGAATAGTAAAATGTTACTATGGCAACATTATATTACTCTGGTCACACTGTGTTCAAAAAAATCATAAAAAAAGAAAAAAATGTGATATAAAATTGAAAAAAATTTAAAAAATATATAGATTTTTTCTCCTACTGTCACCAGTCAGTGTCTCTGATCACTGTCACACCAGTTATATGATGATGCTGTACTGCACTGGTGACAGTATGTTAAAAAAAAAAAATAGTATAAAAATAAAAAGTAAAACACTTGCTTACAGCAATTAAATTCATTGCTATAAGCAATCATAATGTATTAAAAAATACTGATCACTTCCCCAGAGTCTTACAATGTTACTATGGTAACATTATATTACTCTGGTCATAAAAAAGAAAATAATTTAATAAAAATAAAAAAATTTGAAAAACATTAGCTTTGTTTTTTTGTACTGTCACCAGTCAGTGTCCCTGATCACTGCCACACTAATTATATGATGACCCTGTATAGCATTAGTGACAGTATGTAAAAAAAAAAGTTTTTTTTTTTTTTAATTTTCCACAAAATTATGACAAAAAAATGACAGCTTCAAAAAACTCAACATACTTTTTACTAAATACCTCAGGCTGTCAACTTTCCAAAAAGTGGTAATTTGGGGGATATCTGTACATTTTTGTGCCTCAAGAAATTAGATAGGCCGTCAGTACATCAGGATTGATCTATTTTCAGAAATATACCATAGTTTGTGGACTCTTTCCTACAGACTAAATAATATACACTGATTTGGGTTTGAAATGTAGAAATGTACATTTGACCTAAATTTATGAAGAAATATTATTTATATGCAAAATTTTAAAACCGAACAAAGAAAAACGCATTAAAAAAAAATCAGTCTTTTATTTATTTAGCAAAAATAAAAAAAAGAGCCAGTGATGATCAAATACCACCAAAAGAAAACTCTATTTGTGTGAACAAAATGATAAAAATTTAGTTTGGATACATGTTGGATGACTGTGCAATTGTCATTCAAAGTGCGACAGTGCTGAAAGCTGGAAATTGTCCTGGGCAGGAAGGGGGTAAAAGTGCCCGGTATTAAAGTGGCTAAGGTTGTCCTCAAGTAACTTCAGACTATTCCAAGTTGAATAACTGTAAAGATTCTTTACTGAAGATATTTAAGTGTAACAAATAAACAGTCAACACTAGATGTCTTCAATATATACATTCCTGCACATGATCTTCTAAGTGTCACCTCTTAGTGAGTATCCTGTTGCCCCCAAGTGCCCCCTTCAGGTGCACATATCTTAAATAGCTGATTGAGTCCATTAGACCTTGGTAAGCAAGAGTCCATAGAACTCTAACTGGGTTTCCACAAAGGGTGGTCTAGTGCAGCTGTTCACATTCTTAGCAGCATCTTGTTCCTTTAGGTGGGGAGACCTGGAGTGAACTGAGAGAACTAGCATCAAATGGTAGAGCTTTAAAGCACACAGCCACTCGCTTTCTTCTTTTTTAAGGGCCTTTTTGCCCAATTTTATTTAAAAAAAGGTCCATACAATTCCCTCACAGGGGTTTTCAGCATTTCACTCTTCACAAACACAGATATTTAGCCTCCTGGCTTGTACACACAAATCTGCCACTCTGGCCTTCCACTTCAGGCTTACAGCAGACTCCTTCTAAATGGCCGTTTTGCACACAGCTAGCAGCCCCTTGCTGCTCTGGCTCCCATCTCTCCTCGGTGGAGCTCTCCTGATTCCTGGGCAAGGACCTCCTGTCTGCCGGGTAGAGCCGAGAACCTTAGTCAGGCTATTATTTAAAGCCCTGCACACACCTGTACAATTAGTGTGCTAGGGGTTAAGAAAACATGGACCCAGGACTGGAGATTTCATCCCTCCCAGATCACTTTGAAATCTCCAGGCTCCAGATCCCAAAACGGACTTTATGAACAAATGAGGAAACTGAAAAGCCAGTTTCCTCTGCATTAAGTAAACCCTCTGGAGCCCCTCAACCTGTTTAGTTGAGAATCCTGGGATATAACCTTGATTCTCACAGTGACAGTACCTACTGTAAACCTGCCACAGAACCTTCAAGCATCTTACTGATTACTGCTCCCCAAGAGGTGGTTCCTTCTCCTTTTTATGTTTGCTCGGTAGAGGACGGTACTTCCCCCAAAAGAGTGAAAAAACCTGGCCAGCAATGTTAACCCTTACCTCCCCGAGAGTACCACCTCAGCCAGGCAAGTTAGCAATGCAAATACTGTATACTCACATTATAATATTCAGTTAAACAAAGAAATGTAAACAAGAAACCAAAACTAAAATGTTTACATTATATAAAATAAACACGCAACACAGAAAAAACCCTTGGAAGCACCTGCTTAAGAAAAAAGAATACACATGCCTCTTGTGTATTTTTAAAACCCAGAACTCAACTTTAAGAATAGTTATGTGCATTGAAAATGTGTCCTCCACTTTGCTTACTTTAAAACTTTAAAGCAAGTCAAGTCCCTTTCAATTTAATCAATGAAGAAAAAAACAGACATCAGGAGGAAATCCCAGTCATTTGACTCATCGAAACAGTGTGACCAGCCTCTCTTCCAATCTCACAGTGCTTTCTACGACATTATGCAGAGAAAATTTCATGGGGCATCATAAGCTCCACACCGCAATCTGCATTTTATGAATGACTTGTAAAATTCAAAGTAAACACTTGGAGAGTGGATAGTAATATCTGCTCTCCTTTATAAATCAGCCCCTATTGGCTCTGAAACATTTTATGCAGAAATAAAAGAAAAAATATGTATTATGAAAACCTGTCTTTGAAGATGCTCAGATTTCTTGTATGGTTTGTCAAATTTGTGCTACAGGTTTTTTTGCAGTTTTAATACATTAAAAGCTGACTGTTAAGAAGGAGAATCAGATTCAGCCTACCATGGATTCAAAGTGAACCTAACTGTTCATGGTTTGGCCAAACTAATTTGGGATTTCACTAAGCCAAATATTTTGTAATCATAATGCACTGCAAGAGCCTTTGATCTTAGGTTAGATATTGGCACCAAATAATGAAAAGTATACAATACATATATTGGGCATTAATGCAGCATCACACCTGACATAAAAAACAAACAAACTGTTAAACACAGAAAGGTCAATGGGCAAGACAGGTGGACAGACAGGAGCATATGGTGGAAATTATTTTTCCATGCCACCAGAGCCGAACCCTTGCAGAAAGGGCCTAAAATTAACTGATTCGTTCAAACCAGGGGGAGAAGTAGCTTGCAAATGGAAAATCCTTCTAAGCTCCAACTGCAATAGCAGTTTGTTCCAGTCATCCCCTCTACGACCTTAGTGTACCCGGCCGAGAATGAGGAATTTAATTTTAGGAAAATGACCATTGTGTACAGTAAGGACATGGTGTCTCAGAAATAATTCAGGATCGTCTGATGCTTTTTTTTTTAATAACAGATCATTCCTTGTATTACTACTGACACGTTTGTAGGCTTTCTTCAAACAGGACTTCGTATATCCTCTCTCCAATAGTCTCTTACGAAGTCCATTCGCCTCCTCTTTAAAGACTTGCTCATCAGAGCAATTTCTCCTTATTCTTAGATACTGACTATAAGGAATGGATGAGATCAGTGCCTTGGGGTGAAAGCTGGAAGCATGCAATATAGTATTGCTTGCTGTGGGTTTACAGTATAATCTACTGGCCAGTCTACCATCATTTTGAACTTGAATACTGACATCTAGAAAAGTAACTTCCTTTCTGTCATAAGTCATGGTGAATGAGAGATTAAATTCAATTTTATTCATTCTCTCCATACAACCATTCAACAAATCCTCCGGACCATCCCACACCATGAGGTTATCATCGATGTTTCGGCTCCACATACAAATGTGGTTCGTGTACATTGATTAGTCCTCAATGGCCAAAAACATTTGTTCCCACTCCCCCAGGTACAGGTTGGCATATGATGGGGCACAGGATGTCCCCATAGCCACCCTGTCAGGGATCCCCTCGATCCCCGCCGCGTTGGTCCCGGCGCAGGCGCAGTATGCCGCCCGGCGCAGGGACTCGAGCACTGGTTCCGGGCCGGCCGCGGCGTTCGAGTTCGCGCATGCGCAGTAGAAGCCGCGGCCGCCCGCTGGGCACCAATGGCAGCGCAGGGCGGGATATTTAAACGACCCTGAGCTGTCATTCAGTGCCTTCTGGTCTTTCCTGCATTCTGAATCCTGTGAACCTGTACCCTGTAAGTTATTGACCCGGATTGAACCTGACCTTGCTGTTTTCGCCTGTTCTGACCCTTGCTTTGCCTGACCTCTCTCCTGAATGCCCCCTATTGGATTTGACCTGCTGTTGCTGACCTGGCGTGTGACCCGACCATTCTATGCCCGCTGCCTTGTACCTTGCCGCCCTCTCTGTTACCGACCCGGCCCGTCTGACCCTGCTCATCCATCCATCCATCCCGTGCAGTGGGGTCTTCTGACCTCCTCACATCAGACTCTTCCCCGTGGGAGCCCCTTGCGCATACTACTACCACTGACGGACGCACCCGGTAGTCACGACCTGGTCTCAGGGAGCTCCAAGTCCATCCCCACCATCAGGGGCCCTGGTGAACAAGCACCCTGGGACTTAGACTCCGTGCGCTGGGGACGCCTATTCAGTGGAGTGCTAGTAGTACCGCCGGGCGGTCCCTTACAGTACCAGAAGGCCATGACTGAGTCTAGAGGAGGTCCCTCGCCGCTGGAGGAGATCTGCAGGCACCTATCCAATTTGACACAGGCCGTATCGGCCCTGCAGGATAGATGTCAGCAGATTGAAACTCAATTCCAGGCCTGCACTATATCCGTTCCTGCCCCACAGGCCGCGGTCCCCACACCTCCAGCAGCCCCTGTGCTGGTGTCTGGGGCACTCGCACCACTCCCGGCGGCCGACCCCCGAGTACCCTTACCAGAACGTTTCCACGGGGACCGCACACGGTTCAGAGCATTCCGCGAGTCCTGCCTCCTCTATTTTGAGCTACAACCCCGAACCTTCGTGACTGAATCCGTGAAGGTGGGGTTCGTCATATCCCTCCTGCAGGGTGAACCCCAAGACTGGGCCCATCGATTACGGGGAAAAAATGACCCTCACCTTGGTTCGGTTGACAGTTTTTTTGATGCTATGGCCATCCTTTATGATGACCCGCAGCGGGCAGCTTCTGCTGAAGCTACTCTGTACACACTCCGGCAAGGCCGCCGAGCGGCGGAGGAGTACGCATCTGAATTTAGGCGGTGGATGGGGGATACTCGCTGGAACGAGTTCGCACTCCTGCATCAGTTCCGTGTTGGCCTATCAGACGGCCTGAAAGACGAGCTCGCCCGGGTGGAGGTACCTGAGACTTTAGAGGACCTAATAGCACTGACCATTAAAATTGACCGTAGACTGCGGGAACGCAGGTTTGAGAGGTCCGGCCAGGGTCATGGAAATCCCTGGGGATCATTTCAGGGTCCCAGTCAAACACCTAGGCCAGTCATCCAAAACCGGCCACCTGGAGACAACCCCGAACCCATGCAGCTCGGCCTGGCACGGCCTAAACTATCCCCAGAGGAACATCTGCGCAGACGATCCCAGAACCTGTGCCTCTATTGTGGAGAAGCTGGTCATATGGCGCGTTCCTGCCCGCAGAAACTGAGTAAGTGCACCTCTTCTTCCTTATCCCTTGGCAATGTTGGTCCATCACAATACTTAGTGGTGCCCCTTTCCTTTCAGCTTCCAGAAAGGACCGTGGAAGTATCGGCCATAATTGACTCTGGGGCATGCAGCTGCTTCGTGGATATTAATTTTGCTCACCAGCAGGGTATTCCCCTTCAATTGAAACAAAAGGGGTTCAATATTTATTTGGCCGACGGTTCCCGAATAAAATCGGGGGTAGTGAACCAGGAAACCCCCTCCATCACCACTGTCATTGCCGGCCAGCACCAGGAACTCCTCCGCCTGGATGCTATAGCTTCACCCCTCTTCCCAGTCATTCTGGGGCTCCCATGGTTACGGGCCCATAACCCCCAGATTGACTGGGAAACCGGAGTAATCACGTTCCCTTCCCCATACTGTCGGATATACTGCCGCACTTCGGGCCCGGGGACCCCCCAAATCCTCCTGTGCTCTGAGGTGGAAGCTGAATTAAAACAAGTAATCCCTGCGGCCTACCATGGGTTTCTAGATGTGTTCAGCAAACGGGGAGCTGATACTCTACCCCCCCACCGCCCTTATGACTGCCCCATTGACCTGTTACCCGGCTCAGAAATTCCTTTTGGGCGAATCTTTCCCCTTTCAGAGCCCGAATTGGGGGCCCTAAAGGAATATATCGAGGACAGCCTCCAGAAGGGGTTCATCCGCCACTCCACTTCACCGGCGGGGGCGGGAATCTTCTTTGTTGAAAAAAAGGACAAAACCTTAAGGCCATGTATCGATTACAGGGAATTGAACAGGGTCACGATAAAAAACCGTTACCCACTACCGTTAGTACCTGAACTGTTCCAAAGTTTAAAGTCAGCAGTAGTTTTTACCAAGCTGGATCTGAGGGGGGCGTACAACTTGATTCGCATAAGGGAGGGGGACGAGTGGAAGACGGCCTTCCGCACCCGCTTCGGTCATTTTGAATATCTGGTCATGCCGTTCGGGTTGTGTAATGCTCCGGCCACGTTTCAACATTTTGTAAATGATATTTTTAGAGATTTTCTGGATGTCTTTGTGATCGTTTATTTAGACGACATTCTGATTTTTTCCCCGTCTCTGGGGGAACACAGAATACATGTAGCAAAAGTATTGGGGCGGCTGCGGCAGCATGGGTTGTACGCCAAGGCAGAAAAATGTTGTTTTGAACAATCCAGCATTGCCTTCTTGGGCCTGATTATCTCCACCGCGGGGGTCGCGATGGATCCCCAGAAGGTCGCTGCAATACTGGATTGGCCTGAACCCACAGACAGGAAAGGCGTCCAGCGATTCATCGGCTTTGCAAATTTTTACCGGAAGTTCATCAAGAACTTCTCGGGTCTGGTCTCCCCCATTACTCAGCTAACCAAGCTGGGGACCCGATTCAGATGGACACCAGAAGCGCAGGAAGCTTTCGATGCCTTAAAGAAGCTGTTCACTTCGGCACCCATTTTGGGTCACCCAGACGCCGCTCTGCCCTACATCTTGGAGGTAGATGCATCGGAGAATGCGGTAGGCTCCATCCTCTCCCAACGAAAAGGCACCAAGGAACTGCTCCACCCGGTAGCGTTCTTCTCACGGAAACTGACCCCAGCGGAGAGGAACTATGATATCGGTGACCGTGAGCTACTAGCGATCAAAACGGCGTTAGAGGAATGGAGGTACCTGCTGGAAGGTGCGGTGCACCCCATCTTAATATTTACTGACCATAAGAACTTAGAGTATCTGAGAACTGCCAAGCGTCTACGCCCGCGACAGGCGAGATGGGCACTATTCTTTTCAAGATTCAACTTCCATATTACGTACCGGCCGGGATCAAAGAACACTAAGCCGGATGCGTTATCACGGATGTACGAAGACGCCAAGGAGACCCCAGTACCTGACACCATCCTATCCTCGGGTAACTTCTTGGTCCTTCAGTCGGACCTTCGTTCCAGGCTAATGGAGGCATCCACAAACTTCTCTACCCCAGGCGGAGGGCCACTCCAGAACAAGGGGGGACTCCTATGGAGGGAAGATCGAATTGTGGTGCCGGAAGAAGCTCGAACCCTGGTCTTGGGGCATTGCCACGACCACCCAATGGCGGGGCACTTTGGCCCAGAAAAGACCCTGGAACTTCTCCGACGCTCATTCTGGTGGCCAGACATGGCTAAAGATTGTAAGGGCTATGTCAGGTCCTGTGTCACCTGCCAGAAGAACAAGCCCTCAAGAAACAAGGTTTGGGGTCTGCTGCGACCCTTACCTATTCCTGAACGGCCTTGGCAAAAGATCTCACTAGACTTTATAGTCGAGCTTCCGCCATCCCGAGACCACACGGCAATCCTGGTAGTCGTGGACCGCTTGTCCAAGATGGCCCACTTCATCCCGTTGAAGAAGACCCCCTCGGCGGCCGAGACCGCGCGAGTCTTCATTCGTGAGGTAGTCAGGTTGCATGGGGTCCCCGAAGACATTGTCTCGGACCGAGGGGTCCAGTTCACGTCCAGATTCTGGAGAGCACTGTGCAAAGCCCTGGACATCAAATTATCTCTCTCTTCTGCGTTCCACCCTCAAACTAACGGTCAAACCGAAAGGACCAATCAGACCTTAGAGCAATATTTGAGATGCTATACCTCATTTACTCAAGATGACTGGCTGCCACTTCTTCCTTTAGCGGAATTTGCGTATAACAACGCCCGCCACTCAGCAACAGGGCAGTCCCCGTTCTTCGCCAACTATGGCTTTCACCCAGTCTTCCTCCCGGATTTGGTGTCGGAATGCCCAGTACCAGCAACACAAGATGTGGTAACGTTCTTCGCTGCGAACAATGAGAAGCTTCAAGTGGCCATCAGTCGGGCCCAGGAAGACTACAGGAAAGCATTCAACAGGAAACGGAGAGGAGATCTGGTATTGCGGCCTGGGGAGAAGGTTTGGCTGGCGACGTCCAATCTAAAGATGCTTTGCCCATCGAAGAAATTGGGACCCAAATTTATAGGCCCCTTCTGCATTAAACGGATGGTTAACGAAGTAGCCTATGAACTCGCCCTCCCTGACACGCTCAAGATCCACCCGGTCTTTCATGTGTCCCTTCTGAAGCCTGTGGTCCCAGATGCCTTCCCTGACCGGGAATCTAGACCCCCGGAAGCGGTAACGGTCGAAGGAGAAGAAGAATTTGAGGTTGAAACAATCCTGAAGTGTCGAAGGAGGGGAGGCCAGACCCAATTCCTTATCAAATGGAAGGGCTATGGTCCTGAGGACAATTCTTGGGAACCAGCCCATAATGTCCATGCACCCAGACTTGTCCGGAGGTTCTTTCGCGATCACCCGTGGTGGAGAGATCGGATGGGCATCCGGAGGTTGCCCGTAGGGGGGGGGCAATGTCAGGGATCCCCTCGATCCCCGCCGCGTTGGTCCCGGCGCAGGCGCAGTATGCCGCCCGGCGCAGGGACTCGAGCACTGGTTCCGGGCCGGCCGCGGCGTTCGAGTTCGCGCATGCGCAGTAGAAGCCGCGGCCGCCCGCTGGGCACCAATGGCAGCGCAGGGCGGGATATTTAAACGACCCTGAGCTGTCATTCAGTGCCTTCTGGTCTTTCCTGCATTCTGAATCCTGTGAACCTGTACCCTGTAAGTTATTGACCCGGATTGAACCTGACCTTGCTGTTTTCGCCTGTTCTGACCCTTGCTTTGCCTGACCTCTCTCCTGAATGCCCCCTATTGGATTTGACCTGCTGTTGCTGACCTGGCGTGTGACCCGACCATTCTATGCCCGCTGCCTTGTACCTTGCCGCCCTCTCTGTTACCGACCCGGCCCGTCTGACCCTGCTCATCCATCCATCCATCCCGTGCAGTGGGGTCTTCTGACCTCCTCACATCAGACTCTTCCCCGTGGGAGCCCCTTGCGCATACTACTACCACTGACGGACGCACCCGGTAGTCACGACCTGGTCTCAGGGAGCTCCAAGTCCATCCCCACCATCAGGGGCCCTGGTGAACAAGCACCCTGGGACTTAGACTCCGTGCGCTGGGGACGCCTATTCAGTGGAGTGCTAGTAGTACCGCCGGGCGGTCCCTTACACACCCCCTGTACCTGGAGGTAGTGGGATCCATCAAAGATGAATACATTATGCTGAAGAATAAAATCTAATGCTGAAACAATAAATTAATTGTAAGCCCACACTTGATACCTCTTCTGTGCTAAAATGTGTTGGATAGCTGCTATTCCTCTACTGTGGGGAATGGAGCTGTATAATGCTTTTACATCTATGGTGACAAGAAAATCCCCTTTTGGCATGTGTAAGTTACCAATCATTTTCAATAGGTGTATGGTATCCTTCACATATGAGGGAAGACTTGCTACATGGGGTCTGAGATGTTCATCTATTAGCTGGCATAGGTTTTAAGTTAGAGCTCCATTTCCAGATATAATTGGTGTCCCTGGGAGATTATCTACCCTCTTATGAATTTTTGGAAGAGAGTAAATTGGAATTCTTGGAAAACTAATTCTATGTCCCACATACTTTTAGTAATAATGCCATTCAAAAAGGCAGTATCAACCAACTCATATAATTCACTGTTAAATTTATTAATTACATCTGATGAAATTCGGCCATACCAATTTCTATTGGACAGGAACTTATTGCACATATTGGTCATTGTTCATTATGATAATGTTGCCTCCCTTGTCAGAGGGCTTGATGAGAAGGGAGGTATTGGTCATTAGACATTTCAAAGCTTGTTGTTCACTAAGATTAAAATTATTGTCTCTTTTCTGGTTAACTTTTAATTTTTCAATTTCTCCACATACCAATTTTAAGAAGGCTGCTACATGAGAAATGGTACTTGGAGGAGGGAACAGATCAGATTTTTTTTTTGGCATAGAGATGTATGTGGTGGGTTGTTGCTCATCTGAACTTATTTGTTGGAGAAGTTGAGCAATGTTGGTACGATCAATCAGATCTAAAAGATCACTTTCCTATAATAAGGACAAAAGATTATCCAGAGCTTTTTGATACTCCCTATTTAAGGGTATGTTCCTAGCTTTATCATACATGCTTTTTAAAATCACATTTCGGCAAATAATTGTAAGTCTTTAATTGCTGAGAATTTATCCAGATAGTCTGCCGGGCAGAAACCTAGACCTTTAGCTAGAACATTTTTTTCTTCGATAGATAAAGAGTAGGTGGATAAGTTTACAATATTTAAACCTATTTCTCCATTTGTTTCTTCTTGTATGTTTCTATGTCCCTTGTTTGTATTGAGAAGATTGTGAGTTTGTGCTAAAAAATGGGAAAATTGGCATCAATGAACGCAACACAGAAATGGGAGTTCTTCAAAAAGACTGTATGTGAACTCACTGCTAAATATATTCCCATGGGCAAAAAGTTTAAAAGGCTAAAAATCAAACCTATGTGGTTTGTGGCCAAAGTTACAAAAGCTATAGATAATAAGAAAAGAGCATTTATTAAATATAAAAATGAAGGAACGCTATCATCATTTAAACATTACAAAGAATATAACAGAATATGCAAAAAGGAAATAAAGGCCGCAAGATTGAAAAAGATAGCAGGACCAACCCCAAATATATTAATAGTAAAAAGGTTCAGTCCGAGCATGTAGGCCCTTTACAAAATAATCTAGAGTGGGTGACTGGGGACAAAGAGAAGGCAAATTAATTTATTAAATACCTTCTTCAGCTCTGTGTATACAAAGGAACAAGGGGGAGCTCTTGTCCATAATGGGCATGGTATTGACACAGCTCCAGATGATCCACATTGGCTCACAATTGATATGATCCAAAAATATTTAGACAGAATAAAGGTGAATAAAGCACCTGGACCAGATGGCATACACCCACGGGTCCTTAAAGATTTGAGCTCTGTCATTTCAAAGCCATTGTTTCTAATTTTTAGGGACTCTTTAATGACTGGCATAGTACCACTGGACTGGCGTAAGGTCACTGTGGTACCAATATTTAAAAAGGGGTAAAAATCTTTACCAAGTCATTATAGACCTGTTAGTTTACCTTCTATAGTTGGGAGGATACTGGAGGGTTTAATAAAAGACCACATAGATGAGAAAAAAATATTTTAAGCAACAGACAGCATGGATTCATGAAAGACAGAAGTTTTTAAACAAATTTTTTTACAAATAAATATGTGAAAAGTGTGGAATGCATTTGTATTCAGCCCCCTGGAGTCAATACTTTGTAGAACCACCTTTCTCTGCAATTACAGCTGCAAGTCTTTTTGGGTATTTCTCTACTAGCTTTGCACATCTAGAGAGTTAAATTTTTGCCGATTGCCCTTTGCAAAATAGCTCACGCTCTGTCAGATTGGATGGAGAGCATCTGTGAACAGCAATTTTCAAGTCTTGCCACAGATTCCCAATTGGATTTAGGTCTGGACTTTGACTGGGCCATTCTAACAGATGAATATGCTTTGATCTAAACCATTCCATTGTAACTCTGGCTGTATGTTTAGGGTAGTTGTCCTCCTGGAAGGTGAACCTCCGCCCCAGTCTCAAGTCTTTTGCAGACTCTAACAGATTTTCTTCTAAGATTGCCCTGTATTTGCCTCCTTCCATCTTCCCATGAACTCTCACCAGCTGCCTTGTCCCTGTTGACTAAAAGCATCAACACAACATGATGCTGCCACCACCATGTTTCACGGTTGGGATGGTGTGTTCAGGGTGATGTGCAGTGTTAGTTTTCCACCGCACAGCAATTTCTTTTAGGCGAAAAAGTTAAATTTTAGTCTCATCTTACCAGAGCACCTTCTTTCACATGTTTGCTGTGTCCCCCACATAGCTTCTCGCAAACTGCAAATGGGATTTCTTATGGCTTTCTTTCAACAATGGCTTTCTTCTTGCCACTCTTCCATAAAAGCCAGATTTATGGAGTGCATGACTAATATTTGTCCTTTGAACAGATTCTCCAACCTGAGCTGTGGACCTCTGCAGCTCCTCCAGAGTTACCTTGGGCCTCTTGGATGCTTCTTTGATTAATGCTCTCCTTGCCCAGCTTGTCAGTTTAGGTGGACAGCCATGTCTTGGTAGGTTTGCAGTTGTGCCATACTCTTTCCAATTTTTGGATGATGGATTAAACAGTGTTCTGTGAGATGGTCAAAGCTTGAGATTTTTTTTATAACCTAACCCTGTTTTAAACTTCTCCACAACATTATCCCTGACCTTTCTGGTGTGTTCCTTGGCCTTAATGTTGCTGTTTATTCACTAATGTTCTCTAACAAACCTCTGAGGGCTTCACAGTATTTATACTGAGAATACATTACACACAGGTGGACTCTGTTTACTAATTAAGTGACTTCGGAAGGCAATTGGTTCCACTAGATTTTAGTTAGTGGTATCAGAGTAAAGAGGGGTTGAATACAAATGCATGCCACACTTTTGAACCCAGAACGTTTTTATTTACCTTAATGCATAGAATACATTAAGGTAAAAAACCTTCTGCCTTTAGAACCACATTAAATACCTTTTTTAAAGATTTGCTGGGCTAGTTAGTCCTAGGAGTAAGAGGGAGCATGCCTTTATTTACATTAAGAAAGACAGTTAAGCCTAAAAATATTAAACCAGTGTTGAAAACACTCTTCATAGCCAATCATTTCTTTTTTTCAGATAAAGTGAAATAATTTGACAACTCATCCAGAGGTGAATGTGCAGGGAAGATACCATTCAGTCTTTTTAAATAGGTGAATGCTTGTTTTGCTTGGTCTATATAATGTTATTTTGTGGTACAAGCCAAGGAAGCGATTAAAACTCTGTAGTGTAATAATGTGCCTTACTAAACAGAAAAGCTGTACGTACAGTATGACTGCAGGATACACAAATCATAGCAAAATATGCCTACCAGATGCAGATGCTGACTATCTATGTGATAGTCATACACTAAAAGTTAATTAACTTAATTATTCTGGTAATAGAGTCTTCTCAAGGGTTCTTTCAAAAACACAAAAACATCTGTTACTTCTTCTTTGTCTCCCAGAACCATACTTTTTGCTACCCACATGCCTGTTCTAAAGTCCTCCCCTCCCCCTAACCTCCTGTACATCATATCCTCTACTGAGGTCATAAACCCGTCCAACTGGTTTATTTGCATATCAATTGGGGAGTCTTAGCTTCTTAAACAGCACATGGTCTTAAAATCCAACAATTTAACAAATATTTAAGCTATAAAAACCACCAAATATACATAGCAACACATTCCACCTTTTGGTTTTTATAGCATGATATCTGAAAAATTTGAAACTCAGCATTTCTCAACAACTTTATAACTTTCGTCCAGGAAAGGGCAAAATAAACCCCATCGTGTTGTGGACAGGAGGAAAAATTTCCTTTCAACCCCTGTATGTATCAGACTTTTGTCCCTGGATAGCTGCAACATTCCTTTGAGCAGTGTTGACAATGTCCTTGGCAGTCTGTGTAACATAGATAGAAAAAAGTCCCAGATGAAGTCCTTGTCCTCATGGTCATAAGGAAATGCTCAGATGAAAGTCCACTCCAATTCAGCTGCCATCACGAAATCATATGCATCTTCCTTATACTCTCATCTCCTCTTCAGGTCTACTTCCTTCCATCTGGCCAGGTCATCAGATGTTCCTTCCAGCTGTGCCAAAACAAAGCTCACAATTCTCTATCTGCCCATTGCAAACTGCAAAACTTTTGTAGGGTGTTCACTGTTGCCTTGTAACACTTTCACAGATAGGCATAGCTTTCCGGAAAAAAGAATAAACTTGCATCTCTCTCCATGCTTCTGCTCCATCCACATGTGTGTCCTGGAGATCATAGGTCTTGCCTTCCCATTATCTGACTCAACTTGGCCATTTCTATTTGAGTTGATCAGATTCCCAGCATCCCGCTTATGGAAAGCAGCAGTGGCACTTGTCCCACTCTTACTTACAGGCCTAGGCTTTTTGATCTTTGTTACAGCATCATTAGACTTGTTCATGAGGGCTGCACACTGCTCATTCAAATCTTCAAGTGTTTGTAAAGGCTCAAGGTTTTTTTACCTTCCATAGTTAAAAAAAAAAGTTAAAATCCTACACCCACAGTTGATCAAGAGGAAAGCAAAACAAACCAGCAAATCATGATCCAATTTGCTCATGCAGGGGAACAAAATCCTTCCTGATCCCCCAAGAAGCAATCGGATATTCCATGGATTAACTTTACCTATAAATGTTAGTATCCAGTTATATTCTGTGTATCCAAAAAAGAATCCAGGCCTCTTTTAAAGCAATCCACTGAGCTGGCCAGAACCAACTCTTGAGGGAGTCTATTTCACTTTTTCACAGCTCTTACTGTGAAGAAACCTTTCCGTGTTTGGAGATGAAATTTCTTTTCCTCCAGACGTAAAGATTGCCCCCTTGTCCTCTGTGAGGACCTCAGGGTGAATAGCTCTACGCCGAGTTCACTATATGAACCACTGATGTATTTATATATATATATATATATATATATATATATATATATATATATACAGTCATGGCCGAAATTGTTGGCACCCTTGATATTTTTCCTGAAAATCAAGTATTTCACACAAAAAAGGTATTGCATTAACACATGTTTTGCTATACACATGTTTATTCCCTTTGTATGTATTGGAACAAATATAAAACAGAGGCAGAAAAGCAAATATGACATAATGTCACACAAAACCCCAAAAATGGGCTGGACAAAAGTATTGGCACCCTTAACTTAATATTTGGTTGCACACCCTTTGGAAAACATAACTGAAATCAGTCGCTTCCTATAACCATCAATAAGCTTCTGACACCTCTCACCCGGAATTTTGGACCACTCTTCCTTTGCAAACAGCTCCAGGTCTCTCTTATTGGAAGGACACCTTTTCCCAACAGCAATTTTAAGATCTCTCCACAGGTGTTCAATGGGATTTAGATCTGGGCTCATTGCTGGCCACTTCAGAACTCTCCAGCGCTTCTTTGCCATCCATTTCTGAGTGCTTTTTGACGTATGTTTGGGGTCATTGTCCTGCTGGAAGACCCAGGATCTTGGACGCAAACCCAGCTTTCTGACACTGGGCCCTACAGTGCGACCCAAAATCCTTTGGTAATCCTCAGATTTCATGATGCCTTGCACACAGTCAAGGCACCCAGTGCCAGAGGCAGCAAAACAACCCCAAAACATCATTGAACCTCCACCATATTTTACCGTAGGTACTGTGTTTTGTTCTTTGTAGGCCTCATTCCGTTTTCGGTAAACAGTAGAATGATGTGCTTTACCGAAAAGCTCTATCTTGGTCTCATCTGTCCACAAGACGTTTTCCCAGAAGGCTTTTGGCTTACTCAAGTACATTTTGGCAAACTGTAGTCTTGCTTTTTTATGTCTCTGTGTCAGCAGTGGGGTCCTCCTGGGTCTCCTGCCATAGCGTTTCATTTCATTTAAATGTCGACGGATAGTTCGCGCTGACACTGATGCTCCCTGAGCCTGCAGGACAGCTTGAATGTCTTTGGAACATGTTTGGGGCTGCTTATCCACCATCCGGACTATTCTGCGTTGCAATCTTTCATCAATTTTCCTCATCCGTCCACGACCAGGGAGATTAGCTACAGTGCCATGGGTTGCAAACTTCTTGATAATGTTGCGCACTGTGGACAAAGGCAAATCTAGTTCTCTGGAGATGGACTTGTAACCTTGAGATTGTTGATATTTTGCCACAATTTTGGTTCTCAGGTCCTCAGACAGTTCTCGTCTCCTCTTTCTGTTGTCCATGCTTAGTGTGGCACAGACAGACACACAATGCAAAGGTTAAGTGAACGTCTCTCCTTTTTATCTGCTTTCAGGTGTGATTTCTATATTGCCCACACCTGTTACTTGCCCCAGGTGAGTTTACAGGAGCATCACATGCTTGTAACATTCTTATTTATCCGCAGTTGTGAAAGGGTGCCAATACTTTTGTCCAGCCCATTTTTGGAGGTTTGTGTGACATTATGTCGAATTTGCTTTCTTTCCTCCCTTTTTTTGTTTTGTCCCAATACACACAAAGGGAATAAACATGTGTATAGCAAAACATGTGTTAATGCAATACGTTTCGTGAGAAATACATGATTTCCTGGAGAAATATCAAGGGTGCCAACAATTTCGGCCATGACTGTATATTGATCATATCCTCCCTTAATCTCCTCTTCTCAAGAGAGAATAAATTCAGTTCCTCTAATCTTTCCTCATAGCTCCTCCATGCCTCCTCCATGCCTCATATCAGTTTAATTGCCCTTCTCTGTACTTTCTCCAGTTCCCCAATGTTCTATTTGTGAACTGGTGCCCCAAACTGAACTGCATATTCCAGATGAGGTCTTACTAATGATTTGTACCGGGGTAATATGATATCCCTCTCTCTGGAGTCTATACCTCTTTTTATACAAGAGAAGATTTTGCTTGCTTTAGAAACCGTAGGTTGGCATCGTATGCCATTGCATGACATTATTAAGCTTCTGATCAACCAGAACTCCCAGATCCTTCTCCACCATTGATTCTCCCAGTTGTACCTACCCTAGTATATATGATGCATGCATATTCTTGGCTCTCAAGTGCAGAACCTTACATTTATAAATATTAAACCTCATTTGCCACATAGTTGCCCAATTAAACAGTGCATTGAGGTTGGCTTGTTAGTTGGAGAAATCCCGTAAGGAAGTTATTCCACTGCACAGCTTGGTGTCATCTGCAAAGACTGAAATGGTATTTATTATCCCAGACCCTATATTGTTTATAAATATATTAAAAAGTAAGAATTCCAACACTGAACCTTGGGGTACACCACTGACAACCCTAGATCATTCAGAGTAGGAATCATTAACCACTACTCTCTGAATACGATCTGTTAGCCAGTTTTCTATCCATTTACATACAGATTTTTCCAAGTCTGTAGACGTTACCTTACACATTAGCTGTGTGTGGGGAACTGTGTCAAATGCTATTGCAAAATCCAAGTATACCATGTCCACCGCCCCCCCCCCCCCCCCCCGTCCAAATATACTACATCCACCACCCCTCTGTTCAAGGTTTTGCTCACCTCCTCATAAAAAGAAATCAGATTTGGTTGAAAACTTCTGTCTTTCATGAATCCATGCTGCCTGTTGCTTAAAATATTTTTTTCCAGCAAGAACTCATCTATGTGGTCTTTTATTAAACCCTCCAGTATCCTCCCAACTATAGAAGTTAAACTAACAGGTCTATAATTACTTGGTAAAGATTCTGACCCCTTTTTAAAAATTGGCACCACATTGGCCTTACGCCAATCCAGTGGTACTATGCCAGTCATTAAAGAGTCCCTAAAAACAATGACTTTGAAATGACAGAGCTCAGTTCTTTAAGGACCCGTGGGTGTATGCCATCCAGTCCAGGTGTTTTATCCACCTTTATTCTGTATAAATATTTTTGGATCATAACAATTGTGAGCCAATGTGGATCATCTGGAGCTGTGTCAATACCATGCCCATTATAGACAAGAGCTCCACCATGTTCCTTTGTATATACAGAGCCGAAGAAGGTATTTAATAAATTTGCCTTCTCTTTGTCCCCAGTCACCCACTCTAGATTATTTTGTAAAGGGCCTACATGCTCAGACCAGCCTTTTTACTTTTAATATATTTGAATAATTTTTGGGGGTTGGACCTGCTATCTTTTTGCAATCTGTCATTTGTTTTCAATTTTTGAGGCCTTTATTTCCTTTTTGCAAATCCTGTTATATTCTTTGTAATGTTTAAACAATGATAGTGTTCCTTCATTTTTATATTTAATAAAAGCGTTTTTCTTATTATCGATAGCTTTTTTAACTTTGGCCGTAAGCCACATAAATTTGATTTTTAGCCTTTTAAACTTGTTGCCCATGGGAATATATTTTGCAGTGTGTTCACATACAGTCTTTTTGAAGAACTCCAATTTGTGTGTTGTGTTTATGGATGCCAATATTCCCTCCCAATCTAAGTCTTGGAGAGCAGCTCTCAGCCTTGGAAAATTAGCTCTCTTAAAATTGTGCTTGCAGTTTACAGCTAACAATAAATGAAATCATGTTACTGCTACCCAGATGTTCTTTTATATGGACATTCATAATAAACTTTGCATGGTTTAAGATTACCAGATCCAGCAGAGCATCATTCCTAGTTGGGGTCTCTATGAACTGTACCATAAAATTGTCCTGTAGTAGGTTTAAAAGTGTTTGCCCTTTAACTGTTACTGCAGTACCATTACTCCAGCCAATTTCCGGGTAGTTTAAATCCCCCATTATTATCACTGTCCTAGCCCTTGCAGCCCTTTCGATCTGTGCAAGGAGCACCTCCTCATTAACACTGGGAGGCCTATAACAAACTCCAATGATTACATTTGTAGTACGCAACCCCATGTGCATTTCCACCCATAATGCTTCAGCCTCATCACTCTCCATCAACTAGGTCCTCTTTCACACTCACTCTGAGATCACTTCTCACATTGAGACAGACACCACCACCTTTCCTATTTACCCTGTCTCTCTGAAAGAGAACATAGCCAGGCATATTAATGGCCCAGTCATGTGAAGAATGAAGTCAAGATTCAGCAATACCAATTAAATCATAGTTCTCTTCATGTACTAAAGCTTCCAACTCACCTATTTTGCTTGGCAGACTTCTGGCATTGGTGAACAAACACTTTAATGCATGGACACTTTGTGCACATGGATTTTGCATATTTGTTATTTTTATACAAATGGTACCAATTCCACTGGTTGTTTGTAACATGGGAACCTTCTTATCACCTGCCGTAGCCCCCCCCCCCCCCATCTTTCCCCATTCCATCCACCAATAAGTACTGACTCCTGTCTGAGCTGTCTAGCCCATTATAATATAATTCTCCCTCCCCCCTCGATCCTAATTTAAATACTCCTCCATACTTCCCATAAACCTCTCCCCCAGCACAGCAGACCCCCTTCCATTTAGGTGCATACCATTTCTAGCATATATGCTGCACCCCAATGAAAAGTCAGCCCAGTGCTCTAGAAACTCAAATCCTTTCCTCTTACACCAGGTCTTTAGCAATGCATTGAGTTCTCTAATCTCCCCTTGTGTTTCCTGAGTTGCGCATGGCACAGGTAATATTTCAGAGAATATCACCTTGGAGGTCCTTCCTTTCAACTTGCAGCCTAGTTCTTTAAATTGATTCTTAAGGAGCCTCCACCTTCCATGTATTTTGTCATTGGTTCCAACATGAACCAAGACAACTGCGTCATGCCAAGCTCCTCCCAGTAATTTATCAACCTGGTCAAGCACATGCCGAACCCTGGCACCAGGGAGAAAGCAAACCATTCAGTTGAGGTGATCCTGGCAACAAATTATTCTATTAGTCCTTCTGATTATAGAATCCCCTACTACCACCAGCTGTCTATACCTTCCTGCACTACCCTCACCACCCCTCCCAGATGGTCTGCCCTCCCGGCTGTTAGGGATAGCAGTGACATCCAGGGCTGTCACGCCTGAGCTTGCCACCCTCACATCTTCACCCAACTTGGCAAAATGAGGGTAGACCAATGGTACAGGGGAGCACTGATGTTATTTGGTCTATAGAGGGTGTGCACTGCGATCAGCTCTGATGTTTGGACTCGTTTTCACGTTTGGCTGTGAATATGTTCAAAAGTAGAGGCTGGGGGAACCAGGCTGTAACACGTGTTAACTATATGCAATGTCTGCAACTGTGTGCAGGAAAGTAGCAGATATGAGAAGAATGTCAGTGTTCACCCCTGAGCTTGCCACCCCCACATCTTCACCCAACTTGGCAAATCTGTTTGGGTGCACAAACCCAGGGCCAGCCTTCCTTTTCTGTGAGCCCCTACCACTCCCTCTGATTACATTAACCCATCTTCCTATCTGATAATCCTGATTAGTCCCTCTGCCCTCCACATCAATCCCATTAGCTACCTGCTCAGAGAGCAGAAGACCCCTTTCAAGGTTGTTGGTTCTGCCCAATGTTGAAGCTTGCTCCTCCATATCTCTAACATGAGTTTCCAGAAGGGCAACCTGCTCACATCTTTATCCATCCTGGAGCTGTTGCTCCATTGTTGCATACATGTGGCACACTGTGCACTGCACAAAACGTTCCACCCTGCTAGTACTGATTATCCCAGTTACAATATTAATACAAAATATCAGTTGTCATTTACAGGTTAGTAGATTCCTGTATAATCTGTTTTCCACGCCGTTTTTTTAACTCCAATTATCAAAGGTCCACTTGGTCAAAGGTCAAGCAAGCAAAATACAGGCAAGCTCAAGAATGAGCAAGCTCAGAGTGAGGTCTACAGCAAGTTATATAGGACCTGTATCACCTGTGACCAATTAACCCCTCCCCTTAATTAGCAGACTGAAGGATGACAAGGAAGAAAAAAAAGCTATTTAAAAAGTGACAGAAAAAGTGATTTAAAAAAGTAAAAGCTTTTAGCAAGACCCAAAGAAGAAAATAAAACAACTTCAAGCACCAGCAATCACCAGCAGTCAAAAGTAAAACTTTTTCACTCTCCACTCAAATTTCCCACTCTTTTTTAGCTATCAGCCAGCAGAAAATGCCAGGTAAAAAAACATGCATGAAGGTAAAAAAATCCTGTGTGCAGCAGCTCCCCCAGCCCCCTCAAACCTTACCTGAGCCCCATCGAGATCCACCAATGTGCACAACAGCCTTGGCTGTCCCGGGTCTCTGCTACCTCATTGGCTAAGACAGCATTGGCTCCCACTGCTGTCAATCACAGCCAGTCAGCCAATGACAAGAGAGGGGGGTGGGGCCAAGCAACAACTGCTTGTTGTGGGGGCACCAACAGAAATGTGGAGCAGCAGAGCTTGCAGGGGACTTGAGAAGAGAAGGATCCAGGCTGCTCTGTGCAAAACCACTGTAGAGAGCAGGTAAGTATAACATGTTTGTTGTTTTACAAAAAAAAAAAATCAACCTTTAATATCACTTTCAACTCTGCCTACAGTGGATTGAAAACATTTCAAAGCCACTGCAGGTTTGACTTTAAGTACCCTACTTTCTAAAACCCTTGCTTTTCTTCCAGTGTCTTCCAAACACTCAGTCACCACTGCAAGCTGCTCTTTCAACAAGACTCTTTCTACCTCTGCCTTTTTCTTCTTTTTAGATTCAATATGTAGAGCATGCAGGAAGCACAAACCAAACCCAGCTACTGCCCGCATCTCTCCATTACTGAACCCAAAACATCTAAGACTAAAATCTGAGAAAAAATCAGACTCCGTCACCCCAAGCTCTGGAGAGAAGCATACATAGCAAGCTCCTTTGCTACAGACATCCACTGTCTCTGGTCCAGGTAGGAAGGGTGCATGCCTTCTCCTCCTGGACACCAGAAACTTCTGCAGCCTTACTTTCCTAAACAGTGTACACAGCACAAGCAACAGAAAACAGATTTGCTTCAGCTGAGCTTTAGTACAAATCCTGGATGATTGCTCAATTGTTTGCTTGGTCTATCAAAGGTTCTTTTGTGGTTCAAGCCAAGGAACTCTGTAGTGCAATAATGTGCTTTACAAAACAGAACATCTGCACATACAACAGCAGAAAACACAAATCATAACAAAATATACCTAAAACATGCAAAAGCTGACTATCTATGTGATAGGCATACACAAAACGTTACTTAGCTTAGTTTTTTTCTGGTAATGGAGTCTTCTCACAGTTCCAGGATCTTCCTTCACGGTCCAGCACAAAAACATTTGTTGCTTCTTCTTTGTCTCCTAGAACCATACTGTTTCTTCCCACATGCCTGTTCAGAAGCCCTCTCCTTCCCCTAACATCCTGTACATTATATCCTCTACTTAACTCACAAACCAGGCCGACTGGTTAATTTGCATATCAATAGGGGAGGCTTAGCTTCTAAAACAGCTATCAAGTACCTTGGTTGGAGGTCGAGATGGCTTATCTTGCGGCTCTGGTCCGAGCACCACTGAATGTGGTAACAGAGGTACAAGGCTCAAAAGAGCACAGGTGCCGATAGCTAGATAGCAGGTGACTGCCACAGTCAGGGACGTAGTCGAGGAGAGCCAGGGTCATACACAGTGAGACAGCAGCATGGTCAGGAGGCAGGATGGGGTCGGTACCAGGATAGCAAGCAGAGTGAGATTCAGTGCAAGCCAAGGTCAGCATCAGGAGATCAGGCAGAGAATAGTCAGTGGCAAGCCAAGGTCAGCACCAGGAGATGAGGCACAGCATGGTCTAAGCTGAAGGAGAATTAGTATGAGCTGTAGAAGAATTAGCACTAACTGTAGAAGAGTTAGCATTAGCTGTACTAGAATCCTGACAACAGCACATGGTCCTAAAATCTAACAATTTAACAAATATCTAAGCTATAAAAACCACAAAATATCCATATCAACACAATGCTATAGTAAAGGTCTTCTATTGAAGAACAGATGCTGAAAGTGAAGGATTGCAGTTAATAATGTTCACTAACTTTGCTTTATAAATAGAGTAAATGTTGGGGTGAACTTTGAACAATTGTTGGGTGAATGTCTTATTGTTGGCTCCCAGCGTGCACTTTAATTTCCCAAAACGTATCTTTCAGATGAGGCATCAGCACATTTAAAATACTTAGTAAAACAATGCTTTGACGAAGATTGGAAATTCACTGAGTGTATTAAAATACAAAAAATAATGGAAGTGGTGTAGTAGTGTTAAAGGGTAACTCAACTTTCAGGAGAAAAAGAAATATTGCAAATAAAAAAAGAGAATATAGCAAATACAATTGTAACATGAGCCACATTGTGATATAATGTTATTAAAAATTATCTTTCTTTTTTATTCTGTAGCTCTGTAATTTTCAGCAGTGCTAAAATGCAATGCAATATGGCAACCTGCAGGCATTCTGTATCTGATAAAAATCAGATTTTGAACATCCCTGCATCCTCTGCAACAAATGGAATTCAAACTCTGCCACTTTCCTCATTAGAACCCTGCAGGTGCAGCAGCTGATTGATAATTATAAAGTCACTCCCATTCACATTCACTTTGCACATTGACACAAACAGTTATTTCTTCAGAATAAGCAAAGGTAAGCATCTGCAACAAAGTTTGGTAAAATCCTTGCAATGTATATAGATCACTCAGAGGTGATTCCAACAAAAGTGGAATTACTTTTTAAGATATAGCCAGGCTTTGCCCTGGGGTTTGCAACAGTGAAAGCTGTCCTTTCAAGACACTTATAACTGCATCCTATGCAAAGAACACCCAAAAATGCTGCAGGAGTTTTTGTGTACACTGCTGATTGCATCTCAGCACCTTCACTGAGTACTCAGAGTCAGGGGCGGACTGACAACTCATGGGGCCCCAGGCAATAGGGGATCATGGGGCCCCTGTGTCCCTTGCCCAAACTCAAAAAAGCCTATGAAAAAGGTACCAGGGACATCTCATGGGGCCCCCTACTGACCCCGGGCCCTTGGGCAGTGCCCGAGTTTCCAAATGGTCAGTCTGCCCCTGCTCAGAGTCCAAGTAAACAATGATAATGGAAGATTCAGTGCACTTTCCCTAGCTGTAAGGCTTCATGCACACAGGATGTTAAAGAAACTCTTCTAGAAGCTGTCCTCCAGGCAGCAGTGTTTTTGCAGAAAAAATGCCTGAAGCTTGTAAAAGTATCTAACGCTTTTACAAGTGTTTAGGCACATTTACAAGCGTGAAGCGCTTGGGCATTAATTCATTTCATTGGCCAGAATGATAATTTTATTACTGAAATTACTTAACACTCAAGCGCTAAATGCACCTAGTCTAACACAAAAGTGATCATATATGTATTATTGTTTTATTATAAGAATTTTTATAGTGGGTATTTTAATATATAGGAACCTTTTAATATGTATGTATTTATTATATTTTTATCATGTATATTATTTTGTGAACCCATAGTATGGGTGTGTCCACATGGGTATTATTATTTTTGTAGGAGTCCTGTCCCAGTTCTCTCTTGTTTATTATATATATTTTTTATATACATTTAATCATTGCATTAGATATGTGTTTTTGATTATATAGAAAGGGTTTAATATAGGGTTTTATAGTGGGATTTTATATATACAATTTTCTAATAAAGTTTTTTTATATTAATATTAATTAGGTATTTAATTATCATCTGCATTTTTATTCCTAATATGGTGTTTATTAATGTCAGTATGAATGGGCTATGGCATCATGGCTATCGGGAGACACATATTTACTATTCAGGAGTTGCACTACTTGGTTCTACAGAGGTTTTATTCTGATTTAGTATCCAACATCTTTTTATACCATATTTATATTTTTTATGACTTGGCAGAATAGTTTTTAACCCCATTGTGCAGTTTGAGTAGTTATATCGGCAGGCTTCAATAAAATGGCCGCCGGAGATCCACCTCTTGACTGTGATTGGCATTAGGCCACCTATAAAGGAAGTTCCTGTCACCATGGGCGTATACCCTTATGAAGTCATGTGACTAGCGTGATGTAACGTGTTGGTACGCAGGGGAGGAACTTCCAGTACGCGTTGACGTAATTTCCGGCATGGGCGCCATCTTGGTGCACCTTCACTACCTATGCAAGTACACCCATAATATGAGAAGACAAGCGAGTATTGCACATTATACATGTGAGTGGGCAATTTTTTCTATGTTGGTATTTTGGCTTTAAATAAATGTTATTTCACTATGGAGGATTTCTATGCTTTATTACCATGAACCTATATGGAGAGTGAGTGGTACTACTGATATCAGTGGCTGGAGGAGATCTAAAAGGAGCGGAGTGAGAGCCACTATTGATGATACCGAGTGAGGGGATTGACCTGTGACGAGTAATATCTGTGAGGATAGTGGTGTGATCCTATAAGCGAGCTGGCCCGAGTGGTCACTGTAAGGAGGTGAGGGGGCATTTTGGCCACTTGAGGATTTTCACCTGTGCTGTGACCACGTTTACACGTTACCACCTGCATGATTTTGATGTTGGAGCATGAACCTATGTTCTTAGTGTTTGGACTTTTGCAATACTGTTTATTTATCAATAATTGGTATGTTTATGATTTTTTCAATGTGGACAGTTATATATGTGGTTAAGTGTGTGGCACTTATCACTTCTATATAGGTAATTATCCCTATCACGGGATTCACATATTTGTTTGCACTTTGTATTTGTGAGCATTGGATCCCTCAATTGTGTATTAGAGGGATTGTGGAAGATTATTTTCACGTATATTTTCAAGTTTTTATAGTTTTGCCACTTTGTCACTATTTATTCACTTATAGACCCATATAGGATCTAATCACTTATCAGTATATGGAATTATTTTAGTATTCAATAGCACTACACTATATACAGGTGAAACTCAAAAATTTAGAATATCGTGCAAAAGTTCATTTATTTCAGCAATGCAACTTAAAAGGTGAAACTAGTATATGAGATAGACTCATTACATGCAAAGCAAGATAGTTCAAGCCGTGATTTGTCATAATTGTGATGATTATTGCTTACAGCTCATGAAAACGCCCCACATCCACAATCTCAGAAAATATTGTGCAATATTCTAGGCTCAAAGTGTCCCACTCTAATCAGCTAATTAGGCCATAACACTTGCAAAGGGTTCCTGAGCCTTTAAATGGTCTCTCAGTCTGGTTCAGTAGGAATCACAATCATAGGAAAGACTGCTGACCTGACAGTTGTGCAGAAAACCATCATTGACACCCTCCATAAGGAGGGAAAGCCTCAAAAGGTAATTGCAAAAGAAGTTGGATGTTCCCAAAGTGCTGTATCAAAGCACATTAATAGAAAGTTATGTGGAAGGGAAAAGTGTGGAAGAAAAAGGTGCACAAGCAGCAGGGATGACCGCAGCCTGGAGAGGATTGTCAGGAAAAGGCCATTCAAAAGTGTTGGGGACTTTCACAAGGAGTGGACTGAGGCTGGAGTCAGTGCATCAAGAGCCACCACACACAGACGGATCCTGGACATAGGCTTCAAATGTCGTATTCCTCTTGTCAAGCCGCTCCTGAACAACAAACAACGTCAGAAGCGTCTTACCTGGGCTAAAAATAAAAAGAGACCTGGTCTGTTGCACAGTGGTCCAAAGTCTTCTTTTCTGATGAGAGCAGCTTTTGCATCTCATTTGGAAACCAAGGACCCAGAGTATGGAGGAAGAATGGAGAGGCACACACTGCAAGATGCTTGAAGTCCAGTGTGAAGTTTCCACAGTCTGTGTTGATTTGGGGAGCCATGTCATCTGCTGGTGTTGGTCCACTGTGCTTCATTAAGTCCAGGGTCAACGCAGCCATCTACCAGGAGATTTTGGAGCACTTCATGCTTCCTTCCACAGACGAGCTTTATGGGGATGCTAACTTCTTTTTCCAGCAGGACTTGGCACCTGCCCACACTGCCAAAAGCACCAAAACCTGGTTCAATGACTGTGGGATTACTGTGCTTGATTGGCCAGCAAACTCGCCTGACCTGAACCCCATAGAGAATCTATCGGGCATTGCCAAAAGAAAGATGAGAGACATGAGACCGAACAATGAAGAAGAGCTGAAGGCCGCTATTGAAGCATCCTGGTCTTCCATAACACCTCAGCAGTGCCACAGGCTGATAGCTTCCATGCCACGACGCATTGAGGCAGCAATTGCTGCAAAAGAGGCCCAAACCAAGTACTGAGTACATATGCATGCTTATACTTTTCAGAGGTCAGATATTGTTCTATGTACAATCCTTGTTTTATTGATTGCATGTAATATTCTAATTTTCTGAGATTGTGGATTTTGGGTTTTCATGAGCTGTAAGCCATAATCATCACAATTATGACAAATCACGGCTTGAACTATCTTCTTTTGCATGTAATGAGTCTATCTCATATTTTAGTTTCACCTTTTAAGTTGCATTACTGAAATAAATTAACTTTTGCACGATATTCTAATTTTTCGAGTTTCACCTGTATATTATATTTTATTTTTCTACACCTCGTGTTTAGACACATGTAGGTGCGTTTAGGCACGTTTAGACGCATTCCGTCCCCTGCACTCCACCGAAACCGCCCTACTTAAAATCACCAATGACCTGCTAACCGCCAAAGCCAATGGCCACTATTCTATCCTCCTGCTCCTCGACCTCTCCGCGGCCTTCGACACTGTTGACCACCCTCTCCTCCTTGCCAAACTGCACTCCCTTGGCATCAGGGACGCTGCTCTCTCCTGGTTCTCCTCCTACCTTTCCCAACGCTCCTTCAGCGTCACCTACAACACTGCCACCTCCCCCTCCCTCCCCCTCTCTGTCAGGGTCCCCCAAGGCTCTGTCCTCGGGCCCCTCCTTTTCTCCATCTATACCTCCTCCCTTGGCAAACTGATTCACTCCCACGGCTTCAATTACCACCTCTATGCCGACGACACCCAAATTTACCTCTCCACCTCACCCCCTCACTCTCCGCCCACATCGCCCACCTCCTAAACGACATATCAGACTGGATGTCGCTCCATTTCCTCAAACTTAACCTATCCAAAACCGAGCTCCTGGTCTTCCCCCCACCCCGTGCCCCCCCCCATCCTCTCCATCACTACTAACAACGCCACCATCTCTCCCACCCCACACGCCAAAGTCCTGGGTGTCACTCTGGACTCCCACCTCTCCTTCCTACCCCACATCCAACTGCTATCTAGATCTTGCAGGCTCCACCTCCGCAACAGCTCCAATATACGCACATTCCTCACCCCAGACACCACCAAACAACTCGTACACTCCCTCATCATCTCACGCCTGGACTATTGCAATTCCCTTCTCACTGGCCTACCCAAACTAACGCTATCCCCACTCCAGTCGATCCTAAACTCAGCGGCTAGACTCATCCACCTCACCAACCGGTCCACATCTGCCTCCCCCCTCTGCCAAACCCTTCATTGGCTCCCGATTGCCCAACGCATCAAATTCAAACTGCTAACCCTGACCTACAAAGCCATTCACAATGCCGCCCCAAACTACATAACCGATCTGATACCCAAATACTACCCTACCTGTGCCCTCCACTCCTCACAGGACCTCCTGCTCTCTAGCTCCCTGGTCTCCTCCTCCCAGGCCCAATTGCAGGACTTCTCTAGGACTTCCCCCATCCTCTGGAACTCCCTACCCCAATCCATCAGACTGTCAGCTACCCTCCTCACCTTCAGGCGCACCCTGAAAACCCTCCTCTTCAGGGAAGCCTACCCCAATCTCACCTAACACCTGACCTCACCTAACAACTAACCTCCTCCACTCCTCCCACCACTCCATCCCCCACAGCCATTTCCTCCTGTACCACCTTCCCCTCCCTCCTAGATTGTAAGCTTGAAAGAGCAGGGCCCTCGAACCCCTCGTGTATTGTATTGTTACTGTCTTGTCTCATGTTCTGTCCCCCTTGCTACTGTACAGCGCTGATCATACCCTTTGGCGCTATATAAATACTGTATAATAATAATAATAATTTAGCCACGTCAAGCATTTTTCTGCCAAAACGCTGGTGCTCCTAGATGCACTGGCCCTGGGTTTTTTTCCTGCTGGTAAACGCTACTGCTACTAAAAGCTTCTATAAGTCTATGGGGGTTATATACTAAAACTGAAGGGTACAAAATCTGGTGCAGCTGTGCATAGAAACCAATCAGCTTCCATGTTTTATTTTCAAAGCTTAATTGAACAAGCTGAAGTCAGAAGCTGATTGGCTACCATGCACAACTGCACCAGATTCTGAGTGCTCCAGTTTTAGTAAATCTCCCCCACGTGTGCATGGTCACATAGGTTAACATAAAGGGCCTTCGGAAGCACTAAAAAAAAATGCCTGATGCCCCTAAAAGTGGCTGCAAAAATGCCTTGTGTGCATGAGGCCTAAAATACATTGGAAAAAATCTAGTCTTAGTAACTGAAATACATTTAGAATGGAATCCGTGGGCTCTATAAATATTCTAGTGTAGGACTTCATATTATATACAGTATATATTCAACCAGCTTTTGCCATTTGATATCATGCTCACGGTCCCTCTACAGTAAAAAAATGGAATATTAATTTTAATACAAATGCAATGGAAAATGCAATAATTCACAAAACTGATTCCTTGCATTAATACACAAATACTTCATATAGTAAACTTGGTGAAAAGCTGTTTATTTTAAGGTCATTGCAAATGACATGGAGGCTTAATAGAGAAAGGCTTCTTTATAGTAAGAGCTGGGAAAAAACGTGCCATAGGCTTCCACAGAAAATAGTTCTAGTCAACTCTTACCAACAACACATTAAAAAAAGCTGAATGTATTTCTAAAGCTTCTGAAAATAACCCAATATTAATATTTATAAGTAATAATATTATAGATTGCTGATCTAGGAAATATCTGATTGCCTTAGGGGATCAGGAAGATCAGGATCCTTTTTGGAGCAAATTGGACCATATATGGAGGTTTTTTCCATATGTCTGTAACAGTTCCTATTTATTTAGGTCATTGTATATCTAGTGGCAGTTAGTCACATTCATCTGGTCTTGTTCTATAACAGGGTAGGCAACCTTAAAGTGATGGAGAATTTGGGTGAAGTTAAAGATCACCGGGCACAGTGTCGCCTCCTCACACCTGATTTAAACTTCTAATTGCTGTACTACAGTGTCTCAATTGCATGCATCGCACTCCAAACACACGTTTAAATCAGATGGTGAAGAGGCAACATATCACCTCCTCACCACCTGTCACACACACTCAGATTGCTTTTGAGAGGAGCAACAGTTCCTGCTGCACTTGCAAATGAGCTCTTAGTTGCATTCGGCAGCGGCACCCTTAGGGTTCATTCACATGTACAGTTGGGGAGTGTTAAAGCCCTGCGTTTGAGTTGCAGTTTGACTGCCCCCAATCCCTACCCCTTTAGCTGCTGCGGCAGCAGCCAAAGGTGTACACATGCTGCAGCAGGAATTAAATCCCCTGTTGCTTTTGGTGGGTGCTACTGCCTGCCAATCATGACCCATTCTGGTAAATGAGGCCACTCTGCAAGCGCTTCTCAATTGCATGCTTCTTCGGGGTCCAAGGGGTTAAAGCAGGTGATGAGAAAACAACACAATGCTGTCAGGTTTAACCCCTTCTTTGCTGTACTGCACAAGGTTACACGGCACTTGCAGAGCAACCTCATTCACTTGAATGGGTCATGTTTGGCAGGTGCTTCACCCACCAACCACAACAGGGCGTACTGCTGAGGCCAAAACATGTCACAGGTCACTGCAGCTAAAGGAGTTCGGTTGGAGGAGGGGTGGTAAAAACATGTCTTAACTATGGGGGTTTGCCACTTCCCCAAACTGCATATGTAAATGAACCCTTACTGTTCTTATCCCCTTATAAGGCTATGTTCACAATGATGTACTGCGGTTTATCTGTACCATGGGTGCAGCGCAGTGCATCTTTGACTTTCCTGGGTTAACTGCACTTTGCGATAGACTTCTATTATATCCTACAGGTGTGGTGCACTTTCTGAAACTGCACCAAAGCTCTTGAATGAAGGAGTTTGGTGTGCTTTCAGAAAGTGCACTAAACCCGCAGGATATAATAGAAGTCTATGGCTAAATGCAGTAAATTTGCAGAAAATCTGCAGGTACAATGCACTGCACCCGAGGTGTGGGCGAACCGAAACATGTAAGTGTGAAAGAAGCCCTATACTATTATGCCCAGTGCATTGCGTCACACTGACCTGGAGACCTCTTCCTACCTGCTGCTGGCACCACTCTGGAGAATGTTATCAGGGATAAGAGGTGGAGTGCAGTTGGTATCACTCCACATGGGACAGAAGTCAGAACTACAGAGAAGGCATTGGTTTATGCGGCTCTTACTCACTACTACAGCTCAAACTTCACAAGTAGTCCCTCTGCATTGCACTCTGATGTGCTGGGATGGCGGATCAGCAAGCCCAGACCGCGATCTACCAGTCACCTGGCTGCAATCTACTATTTGCTGACCTGTTCCAAAATGTTAAAAACGGATCATAGCTTACCAAGTCACTTCTTTAGTTCCTAGAGTGTTGAAGAGATACTCTAGGAAATCACTTTAGGAAATCTTAATCAATCACCATGGAATAGGTACCTTCCTTTTGATTTTTTTTTTTTTACTTTTTGGTTAAAATTCATAGATATGTTTTTTTGACCTGACTAATTATATAACTACAATACTGGTAGTAGAAACCCCAGAATAAAACCTGTAGACCAAATACTGAAACTCTATGGAGTTTTATGTTGTTCCAAGGACTTGTGGACATTTACCAATGGGCCACACCATTCAGATGAGGAAGTGACAAGACAATATGTTTCCTTGCTTTCAAACTCCAAAGCAAAAAGCAAAGAAAAAGCCAGGAAAAAACTGTTGAAAGAGACATTAAAGGAAGGGGAGACCTTGAAAAACCCAAAGACTTGCAAAGAATAGCTAGAAGGCCTTAAACTATGAAAAACCTGGTGACTCAATGGGGTTAATTTACTAAAGTTTTTCACATTGAAAGTGAGTTTTCCTTAGCTTAGCAAACAGCCTACTTGCATTTAGCAAACCAACTTCAATATGAGAGAGGCACAAGGAAGGGTAGATGTAGAAAAAAGTGAAGATAGTCCCAAAGAATAGCATTCAGAAGAAGATATTTGTTACTGCCCTCTGCTCCACAATGTTGTAAAAGGAAATATGTCAACTAATTTGTGGCTCTGTATATTAAGCTTTGATTTCCTAGACCTCAACATCACATTCTTTCATACCCATTGCACAAGATAGAATGAAAAAAAATCATAAATAGGTCAAAAAGTTCTGTTTATTCCTATTGAGTTACGTATGTTGGGTTGAGTGATGAGTTTTCAAAAACAGATTTGAAACTTCTAATAATGTGATGGATTCCTGGAAATTGCAATTTCTATTCTATGAACACACCACCACCATTGCTGGATTCCCAGTTGTATTCTATCATTCTCTGTCCAGTTCCAAGTGACATTCCTACTTCCTGACTTGTTATTTCAAGACCAACACTGTGTACAACACATCACATCCAATTTATTTCTTACAGGCTGATGAGACATATTAAACATATTTAAAGAATCCCCTGTGAGTGAATTTGGATAGAATTTTCTCCACAGGCAGATCGAATGAATGGGTGTGAAGGCTCGGTGAATCATGGATGTCTTCCAGTGCTCACCTCAAGCTTCATTTTCTATCTTGACTTTAACTCTCAAGGAGAGGGTTTCAGACTTTCCCAAGAAAACATATTCCAGTGGTCCACAGCTATTATTTTTCTAACTGACCTTTGCAACGTGCCTTGCATTTAGAAAACAGCAAGTAAATTGAGGTCAGTAGATTTAATTTCATGTCATTTAAGCAATGATACATTCACAACCATTTGAGTTAAGCGGCGATGTGCATTTATTAACCCATAACATCCAATTAGATAACAGGTTTCACTCAGCTTTCTTTAGTAAACTGAAATGTGATTGGTTGACATGCGTAACTGCACTTTGCACCTTGTAACAGTTTGCTCTGTTTTACTGGATATTTATGTGAAGCACAGGAAATATCCAATAATTCCAAATATACCTAACTTTCCCAGCACTTTGCACCTTGTAACAGTTTGCTCTGTTTTACTGGATATTTATGTGAAGCACAGGAAATATCCAATAATTCCAAATATACCTAACTTTCCCAAATAATAAGTATGCTATTGCTAAGGTATAAAGCTACATAGTTATAAATAGAGGTGTGGTCTTTGCTAGCCAATGACAAAACAGTTTGGTATTCTACAGCAGAGATTTACACTAGCAATTCCTCGATTTTGTCTACTTTTGTGCATTTCCTCATCTATAAATCAATGTGCATATTTGTTTATTTGTCTTGAGTGTTTACCAGATTTACATTTAAGTAGAACTATAGGCAAAACTTTTTTTTTCTTTTCATTTTGGATAGAGTAAGGGAGGGTTATAACCCCTGTGAGATTTTTTTTGCCATCTGTGTCCAATTGGGAAGACTTCCCTTCACTTCCTTTCCCCTAGCCAAAACAGGTAATGACAAGAAACCCTTGCAACTTAGAGGAATCCCTTGGGGTTCCAAGGTCACCAGAAAAAATGTCCCCTTTGAAAGGTTTCCTCTCCATTTTTTTTTTCTGGGGGCAATCCAAAATTTGGGATTTTCTTTTACTTTCACTTGTGATGATAATGGTAAACAGGACAATTAGTGGGGGTAAATCTCCCTAACGGGGGCACAGACAGCAAGGAAAACTGACAGGGGTTCTTATCCCTCTCCACTCCATCCAAAAGCTAAGAAAATAATTAGTTTTGCCTTTTAATAATACTTTAAAGTGGTTGTAACGGCTGAAGAAAAATCTGTGTGCAGCAGTCCCCCCAGCCCCCCTAATACTTACCTGAGTCCTTTCTCGATCCAACAATGTGCATGAGAGCAGTGGTACTCTGGGGACTCTTTCTCCTCATTGGCTGAGACAGCAGCAGGAGCCATTGGCTCCCACTACTGTCAGTCACAGCCATTGAGCCAATGAGGAGAGAGCGGCAGTAGGGTTGAACCACCATAGTGTGTGAATGGATACACAGAGCAGCGGCTCAGGAGCAAACCTACTCAGGTGCCTCCATAGCAAGCTAGCAGGAGGGAGGGGCCAGGAGCGACTGTGGGGGACCTGAGAAGAGGAGTATCGGGGAGCAGGTAAGTATGACATGTTTGTTATTTTAATTTTAAATCTGCCTTTAATATCACTTTAATGTTTATTTTTTTATTTTTTTCAATGACCCCAAATGTACATGTAAAACAAAAATAGACACACACATGCATTTAGAATGTACATACATATAGGAACGCGTATTGTGCAACACATATTAGGCATCTGTACATATGACAGTGGTAAAACGATAATTTCAGTGTCATCATTAAAGTTTATCTCTCTCTAAATTTAGCTGATAGGCTTTTCATTTTTTTTAATACATTGCCTACTACAATTTTTTAGATTATGTTTCACAAGCACAAAATATTTTGAGCATTGTTCCTATTGTATTTGTGTGCCCTAAAATAAGAAAATAGTTGAATTTTTTTCACTGGAAATATGAATTTTATAAACATTTGTTCAAGGTTTCCATTTTTTTTTCTTTGACCCCCCTGCTATTTTTTTCCCACCAGCTGAAAAAAAAAATTATAAGGTGAACCCCAATATAAGAGATATCAGTAGAGACATAACTAATACATAGGAATGAGCTCCAGGTCACATGATTTGAAGCCACAGCAGCTGCATGGTGAGTGCTGACACCCTTAGAGTGCCTGTGAAAGTGAGTAATCAACACATCAACATCAGCTGGTCAAAACCAAATAAATAGAAGTAACTACAAACTTTGCGCCTTACTACCCCCCCCCCCCCCAAAAAAAAATATGGTGAAATTATTATTTTCACTTCTAAAAGATTACTGATTAAATCCTTTTGCATGTACGGTAGTTTGTATGGGTGATTATACAGCACAATTCCTATATCAGTTGCACCAGATGTGTAGGTATACTTCCAAATACAGAATTAACAAATATGTTTGAACTGTCTTACCTACCAAAAATGTGTAATTCTCTGCAGATGTTGTTTGATCCAGACACCCCAACCAGCACTATCAATGCTATCCTATACTTTTAGCAATTACAGTGAAGGCATTAAAGCTTGGTCAGGCCTGCGACTAGATGGGAAGGCACAGCAGCTAAAAGATGAGCAATGAGCAAATCATTTACTAAATGCAATTAGGCTGCTTACTGCAAGAGAATATTTCCCTTAGCCCAGAACATATATACAGTAGCTCTGCTGACTTCCATCATATTTATATATTTATATTTCCTGCATATAATTTTTTTTCACAGTGAATTGTCATCATATTCACTTAGTTAAATTGTTACTAAACCCCGGACCCTGCATCTCAGTATATCTGGTCTCCCTAGTACACAGAACATGGAAATGCCATTATTTTAGTAAATATAAATTGCTAAATACCTTTTCTCATCAGCAGTTAGAGCAGTCTTGTGACTTCTATCAGTGTTCAGCTGAGCACATGTTAAAGCTTGTAGGAGGAGTTTTCATTCTGCTCTAGGAGGATACAGAACCCTTGACCTCTGTCTGGACAGTGCTGATTGGCCCTGTGCTGATCAGATGCACTCTCCTAAGAATAAAAAAAAAAACTCTAGAAATACAAACCAAATTGAGCATGTGCAGAGTGTCTCCACACGATTTGTCTTATTAGGAGATAAGAGGGGGGCACTGGAAGAAGGGGAGGATCACAGAGGACAGGATCAAAAAGCCTTTTTACACAATGCAGAGGATTAACCCCTTAGGTTCCACAGTGATTATAACAAGCATTCTATACTGCATATACAGACTGATTGTACTGTTGTGGGTTTAGTAACACATTAAGGGAAATTTCCTTACAAAGTGAACAACCAATTTGCCTTTATTAAATAAACCCCATGTGCTAGATATTTAGCACTTTACAATGCAATCAGATTTATTAGGCTTAAAGTTCTGTCTATTCCTCTCACATTCTGAATGCTGATGTGCAAGGAATTGCAGAAGGCAAAACAGATGGAGGCACATTTTAAAATACATTGACTTTTTTTAAATTAATGTACATAATTTGATTAAAAAAGGGCATTTTATCTTACACTAGCTTGTAAATGGTGGTTATAAGGAGGTAAAAATGAGAACGAGCCAGTTACTCATTAATAATGACAAAATAAAGTATATTATTATGGCCATCTTCCGCTCCTACATGTGAATATGTTAACGCTGTCCTAATAATAGACAAACATTACAGAGCCAAACCAGAATTGAGCAGGCTTTAAACATACCAATTCCAGTGTCAGATATACAGTATACAAAGGCAACTGTTATGTATAATTATCACTATTTTTTTCATATTATTTTTTAAATATACAGATTAACAAAAATGTAAAAAATGTCCAAACATTTAATTGCATAATCATAGGCACTAATACATATACAGTGCAATACTTGTGTATTCCCTGTTATTGGAACACTGAAATTGACAGAGGAAAGTAAATCCTTAATGAAATCTTGGAACATCTGAACATGGTGTCATAATGATAAATGTCTATAACAATGTTTTATTAGATGTAACTGTGAGTCTTCCAGGATATTAATCCAACATCACTGTACACACAATAGTATCTTCACAACGTGTTTGCTTTCCTCTGTAACCTTCTGAGTTACATACCATTCACACATCCAAGAACAATGGATTAGGTTAGTAAGCAAGTATTTGGAACATCTCGCCTCAATTAGATGTGCCTAAAGACTTTAAACTCCTCTACAGAAAAAATGACCTTGATCCGAGCTCCCAAAAATACTGATTATCATGATTTAATTTCCTTAGGTATCAACACCACTGTACTTGCCTGTGCCTGTGGACTTGTGACATGCTACCCTAGAGATTACTTTGAACTTTCCTGGATTTATTATTTGAGCTTCTTGGAGATTAGTGCTTCTTAAATCGAATGACCACCCTGTCCAGCCAATATATACAATGTTTTAAAGGACTTAAATATGAAAATGGATCACGCCTGGTAGCAGGTAAGTCTAATTTGAAATTTTTGATATTTTTATTTATAAACTTATCTCTGCCCATTAGCATTTTGGTGTGATTAAATTACATCTGTAAATAGAAAAATAAAACTGTAAGCTAACCAGGTACATAAAGTGTTGTCTGTCAGGGGCGTCCCTAGGGTTGGTGTCACCCGGTACGGTAACACGTGGTGTCACCCCTCCAGAGGTGGGCGGACCCTGTTGTGCACACAAAGCCTGGCTCTTCCCCTCCCTATTTCCCCATCACACTCCCCGGACCGGTGTTGCAAGATCAGTTAACCCCGTATAGGTTGCAAGTTGACGATCCCCGCAAGATGGATCGGATCTGTGCATTGGGGAGCATAATGGATCGGACTCCGATGCAACGGGCACACAGGGAGGGGAAGAGCCAGGCTGTGTGTGCATGACAGGGATGGCCCACTTCTGGAGGGGTGACACCACGTGTTACCGCAGATCCCATCCATCTTGCGGGGATCATCGGCTTGTTTAAAACTTTTTGGTATCACCCGCCGTGAGATAGGTGTCACCCAATGCAGCAAGCACCCCCACACCCACCTAGGGACGCCACTGCTGTCTGTGCATACCTTAACCAGTCTACAGGAGCACTGAAAACACATGGCACTCTAATGTTCAAGTTTTGACAAAAGTGCTGAGCGTTGGACAAACCTCTTCCATAAGATTCTATTGCCCTGGGAGACTGTGTGTTATTGTTATAGACCAACAGGGAGGTGCAAGTGGTATGGTCTTTGACACCAGCAGGAAGTGTTGAAGCTTGCAAATTAGAATGCCCAGGATTTGCAAATACCATAAATGTTTTTAAGGTATTTGCAAATACCAGTGCCTACACTTTATAAATCTGATTATTATTTTTTTTTGTTTTAAATTAGGGGTGTACTATAAAGTACAACTGTAGCTTTATGATGCATATGCTGCAAAGAAATTTTTTATGAAAGGTTACATGGTGAAACGTTGAAAACGGGTTGACTCTTATACCAGCTAAAGTGTATAGACAGCCAAATTGTTTTCTCCTTAGTTTTAAATTGAGTGAGGGGAGGGTGTTTAAAACCCCTGACAGGTATATACCACTATCTGGAGCTCCATTAGAGAAATTTACCCTCACTTCCTGTAAAAACCCACCAAGAGTATCAATCCTTCCACACAAAAAAATATATACTTTTTAAATAAAATATAGTCAGACTTTACAGGTACTAGGCAGAACAATATATATCTATAAAAACAATCACTATCGACTATATTTGAACACTGCTCATAATGTTATGCCTTACACCAGGGGTCTCCAAACTTTTGAAACAAAGGAACAGTTTGCTGCCCTTCAAACTTTAGGGGGCAGGATTGTGGCCAGTGGGAGTAGAAAATGCCCTGGTTTCAGTGGGAGTAAACAATACCCTAGGCTTGGTGGTCAGTGAGAGGAACAGTGCTCCATCGTTGATGCCAGTGGGTTAATTAGTTCACCATTTCTGGTATCAATGGGAGGAACAGTGCCCCGTTGCTGGTGTCAGTGGGAGGAACAGTGCCCCGTTGCTGGTGTCAGTGGGAGGAACAGTGCCACGTCACTTGGGTTAAGTGGGAGGAACAGTGTCCCGTCATTGGGATCAGTGGGAGGAATAGTGCCCTGTTGTTGGGGTCAGTGGGAGGAACAGTGCCTCATTGTTGGGGTCAGTGGGAGGAACAGTGCCCCATTGTTGAGGTCAGTGGGAGGAATAGCACCCAATTGTTGGTGTCAGTGGGAGGAATCGCGCCCCATCGTTTGTGTCAGTTGGAGGAATCGCGCCCCATCGTTGGTGTCAGTTGGAGGAATAGCGCCCTATTGGTTTCAGTGGGAGGGATGTTGCCCTATCATTGGTGTCAGTGGGAGGAATAGAATCCCATTATTGGTGTCAGTGGGAAGAATAGTGCCCCATCATTGGTGTCAATGGAAGGAATAGTGCTTCGTATCAGTGGATAAAAGCAAGCAAATGGCAACATCCGGCCTGCGGGCCAAAGTTTGGAGAGCCCTGTTTTATACCAATTTTAAGACATAACATTAAGAGCAGTGTTCACAAATAGTCATTAGTGATTGGCTGACTAACAAGAACCTTTTAACTTTAAAATATTATGTAGCACTACCTCCTAAAGGTTTGCTGAGTTATTTTAAGGCTCCCTGTCACTCTTGACCCCACTCTGAAAGCCCAACCCCTGCTGAAACCATTGTACACTTCTAGCCAGAGTAAATTCTCTCAATAGTAGCAGAAAACAGACTCACACACCAGTTAGAGTTAACTGATACTTTGTACAGCAGCACAAAATTATAGGCGTGTATATATTAGCTGTTATCACTCTTAGTAACGTTAAGCAACAGATAGCACACATATAACAAAAATCTCAGTCAGTTCTGTATGTCCTGCAATTCAGAATTTAACCAAAGGCCTCAACTGCGAAATGCGTTTATGTCCACAGCCAGCAAAGGAAAATTAGTAAAGAGAAAGGATAGCTCACTTTGGGCCCTCAGAAGCTGGTGACCAGGTTCAAGTCTGAGGTAAGGAAAGAGCTCTTTAATTGGGAAGGCTAATGTCCCTTTAACTGCAGTGGAAGATTTTCTGCATGCTTGTTGGGGCCCAGTTGGTGCATTACAAGAATTCAGATCTCCTTGGTTGCAATAGGTAGAAGTTCCTCAAAAGGATTTATGCAAGCAAATGCACTTTCCCTTTAAGTGGTATTTAACTTGAGCAGTACCCCTTTAAGGCACAAGATGAGATGCTGGTTTTAAGCAAGAGGTTTAAAGGGTAGGCAGAAACACTTATTGACAAGGGGGTAATTCCTTTGTTGGCCCCAGTAGCAAATGGCAACAATGTCAAGTCTCCCTTGATGGATGTAAGCCAATTACAGAGGAAAACAGTGGTGTGGCTTGGCTTGCATAGGCCGGGCACTGCAGCAGGATCTGATGACCGGATTTTGCTGGAGATATGTTTGGTAATAGGATAGGTGAACTAGGCCTCAACTTGTGTAACTGGTGAACAATGTCAGTAACTGTATAGAAAATGACCGATGCAAGAGAATGTCAGTGACAACTTAATTGGCTGGAAATTGGGACTCTCTCACCTAATCTGTGGCATCATCCGAGTTGCTGGTGGTTTCACTGTAGATGGGGCCCCCCAGCAGTTCTACGGCTCCTCCTGTAGAGTTGATTCCTGACTATAGAACTCTGGGTCACTAGCCAACAGGGTAGTTCTCCAGATTCTTTGGCAATGTCAGTGGTCCGTTGTTCCTCCCTTTTTCACTCTCTTTCTCTCTCTCTCTCTCTCTCTCTCTCTCTCTCTCTCTGCCACCTGGTCCGGTCCTGTTCCTCATAGCTCTCTCCCAGCTCACTTCCTGCCTCTGTTCCCGGGCTTCTACATTCATATGCCTCTGTTCACATGCCAGCTCTTCTGGGAAATGTAGTCCCCAATTAGTAGCCTTCTAACCAGGGGCGGACTGACCATTTGGAAACTCAGGCACTGCCTGAGGGCCCGGGGTCAGTAGGGGGCCCCATGAGATGCCTATGGTACCTTTTTCATAGGCTTTTTTGAGTTTGAGCAAGGACACAGGGGCCCCATGATCCTTTATTGCCCGGGGGCCCCATGAGTTGTCAGTCCGACCCTGCTTCTAACAAAGTCCTGCAGTTCAGCCTACACAATCCATAAAGCTTTTCACTAGGATGTTTGCCACTGAGTTGCAGGACACTGCCACCTTGTGTCTCTTTTAACATCCTGCAGTGTGAATAATAGTAGGGTGTTACAGCTATGTTGTCAAAGCTATTGTTTTATGGAAATATAGTGTTCTGTGTGGTACACAGGGGCGGACTGACCATTTGGAAACTCGGGCACTGCCCGAGGGCCCGGGGTCAGTAGAGGGCCCCATGAGATGCCCCTGGTACCTTTTTCATAGGTTTTTTTGAGTTTGGGCAAGGACACAGGGGCCCCGTGATCCCCTATTGCCCGGGGGCCCCATGAGTTGTCAGTCCGCCCTTGGTGGTACATATAAGGTCGGACTATGCATTATTGTAAATCTAGTATGGAAACATGCATTTGGTACCTATCCAGCCCATATTCTAGACTTTCTATCCTAAACTAGATGAAAATATTTTGGCTTGACATTGACATTGACAATTGACACTTTTAGTATTTCTCATTCTGCATGGCGTGGTTGTAATGAGGTTGGATCAGTGTTCAAAGCCTTAAAACTATCTTACACAAGCAGTAGAGAGCCATACTATACCAGAACAAGCATTAAACAAAACAAAGTTTCAGATAAGCTTGAAAATTGCGATTTGGGGGAATTTGGGGAATTTGGGGGGGAATGTAATATTGAAATAATACTTGTCTGGAATTATTATCTGGTCGAGGCCAGAAGGGCCTGATCCCACTTTTGCATATCATGTGCTGCAAATATTTCAGCTTTGTCTAAATTTTGCTACCTAGAGCTCACCTGTCTGATAATGAGAGACAATGAAGAAGAGCCTTTACTTTGAATTTACGGTCATGCTGGATTTAGAAGTCAAAATGGGAGAAAAGCCATGTTTGGTCACCATTATCATCATTATTTTAACCACCATTATCATCATTATTTTAACCACAAGTAGTACAACGTTAATTCTTACTTTGGTGCATTGCTAGTACTGTTGTACTTCAGGTCAGGAGATTTATGAGGACAGTCATGGGAACACATAGTGTACAGTGCTGGCTTTCTGAGCAAACAGTGGGTTTTTGAGGTGCCATAGAATGCTAACGTTCCAGCATCAGCAATATGTTGATTCATTCTGTCATATATATGTTTTTCTGGTTTTCTTTAAAACTGAAGTTTAATGTGCTTATATTTTGCCTCCCCTGGTTCCTCCCTTTCCCATCATTAACCTGCTTATAACATTTTTAGGTAAAAGCTTTTGGTATATGTTACATATGCAGAAAAGACCCCCCAATGGGACTTTATTGCAGCAACTGAGACATTACACATATACTCAAGGAGACATTTTTACAAAAAGAATATCAGCTTTATTACGTAGATGTACTTATAAAAACATCTAAAAACAAGTACATCTATGTAACAAAGCTAATATTCTCCTTGGGTATATATGTCCCATTGGGGGGGCGGGGTCTTTCTGCATATGCATCTATTAGGGACGAGTAGCTAGATACTCAACCTTTTTGGTATTGATTTATGTTACATACCTTATATTTGACCCAGTGATGTCATCGCTGGGTTTCTGTTCTTTTCTATTCAATGCATGCTGTTCACGGCTGGTGGGGGGCCTTCAGTGTTCTGTATTTAGAGCTACCTGAAATCATCACAGCAGGTTCTCTCTACTGGAGAGAAGTTTGCATGTCTGTGTAAGACTGAGGGTAATTAATTTTGCCATTTCTAGAACTGTTTCCAGGTCTGACATTTTTTACAGTGGCTTCAAGAGAGAATTTGCAGCAGTTTTATTGATATCCAAATCCAGGATTTCTGATGACAACATGCATATTTTTCTTCTTCATATTTAACCACTTGATAAACTCTCATTCTTTATCAATTACTTTGGAGGTTCCCGAGGTGCCTTTTTGTGCAAGCAGCTACCGTACTTACACCTATACACTGCGCTCGATTTTATATATAGATTTTATATATAAGTTTATTTTATATATTTAACCACTTGCCTACCGGGCACTTTTACCCCCTTCCTGTCCAGACCAATTTTCAGCTTTCAGCGCTCTCATACTTTGAATGACAATTGCGTGGCCATGCAACACTGTAACCAAATTACATTTTTATCATTTTTTTAGACAAATAGAGCTTTATTTTAGTGGTATTTGATCACAACTGGGGTTTTTTTTTCTAAACAAACTAAAAAAGACCAAAAAGTAAAAAAAAAAGTAATTTTTCTCCTTCACTGATGAGCACTGATAGGCTGCACTGATGGGCACTGATGAGGAGTCACTGATGGGCACTGATAGGCTGTACTGATGGGCACTGATGAGGTGACACTGATAGGTGGCACTGATGGGCACTGTTAGGTGGCACTGATGGGCACTGTTAGGTGGCACTAATGGGCCGCACTGATGGGTTCTTATAGGCAGCATTGATGGGCACTGATGGGTGGCACTGTTATATGGCACTGATGGGCACTGTTAGGTGGCACTGATGGGCAGCACTGATGGGTTCTGTTAGGCGGCATTGATGGGCACTGATGGGTGGCACTGTTATATGGCACTGATGGGCACTGTTAGGTGGCACTGATGGGCAGCACTGATGGGTTCTATTTGGCGGCACTGGTGAGTGGCACTGATATGTGGCATTGATGAGCACTGTTAGGTGGGACTGATAGGCGGCACTGATGGGCACTGTTAGGTGACACTAATGGGCATTGATAGGTGGCACTGATGGGCAGCACTGATGGGTTCTGTTAGGCGGCATTGATGAGCACTGTTAGGTGGGACTGATAGGCGGCACTGATGGGCACTGTTAGGCAACACTAATGGGCATTGATAGGTGGCACTGATGGGCACCGTTAGGCACCACTTATTGGCATTGATAGGTGGCACTGATGGGCACTGTTAGGCAGCACTGATGGGTACTGTTAGATGGCACTGATGGACAGCACTGATGGGCGGCACTGATAGGTGGCACTGGTTAACTGATGGGCACTGGTTGCCAGCACAGATGGGCACTAATGGGCACTATTGGCCGCGCTGATGGGGCTACACTGATCACCAGGACACTGATGATCTGTGCCCTGATGATCAGTGTAGCTGTCAGAGTGAGGAAAGGACTGCTGATAACAGACATTTCCTATTTGCCCGGTGAACAGCTGTGTCCAAAGGACACAGCGATCACAGATAGCAAAACAGTGCGCACCCCAGGGGTCGCATAGGGGGCGCAATTCTTGGAGGAAGTCCATGGACACCCTCCCAGAACTAGCTGACCGTGCTGTAGCCGTCTTTTGGCTATAGCATGGTAAGGAACTGGTTAACACCTTTTCATGGATCTTTCAAGTATTGTTTTGCATATTTGAATATCTTTCTTCAGTAATGTTTACTGATAACTGAGGAACTCTGCTTTTCAAATGTGCTTTGTATGTAGCTGTCTCACATAGTCATTGCTCCACTTGAGTGCCTGAAGAAGTACAGGGCCTTCTTCTTTAGTCTTTAATTGCTCAATAGCCCTCACAGACACAAGGGGGTTTATTTACTAAAGCTGGAGAGTCCAAAATCAGACTCTCTTCTGCATAGAAACCAATCAGCTTCCAGGTTTCATTGCCAAAGCTTCACTGAACAAGCTGAGGTTAGAAGCTGATTGGTTTCTATGCAGAAGGGAGTCTGATTTTGGACTCTCCAGCTTTAGTAAATAAACCCCCAGCTGTCCACCAAACATGTGCACATAAGTGGTCTGGAGTATTCACATCAGAATGCCTTACATTTCTCATGGTTTCAGGTCAGAGCTCCAACAGTCCAGCTGAACACCTGGTGCCCATGTAACATGGCAGCCCAGGTCACTTTACTTGTGTTCCATAGAAAGGTCACCACCAGGAGGAGAGCCTCTTCTCCTGGCCACTTCCACTTCTAACCCAACCAGATTTACACTGTGTACCTTGTCCCTGTCCACCAACACCCATGTAGTATATAATGTACCGTGTCTGTCCAGCTGTCTGCAGCCTAACCGTGTACTGGATCACCTAACACACTACCACTCAGGTAGTCAAACATCCTCTTCAAATATCACCATTCCAGCCAGAAGCAAAGCCCATCTTCTTTAATTAGAAATAAAGAGTACAATTTTCAAACAGTGCCAAGGCAACAAAGGCATTTTTGTTCCCTTTTGGTCAATGCTGGTATATAAAGACCCATAGTTCTGGAAGCCAATGTAGAGGAAACAAACAAGGTTCCACTTGGCTCTCTGCTGCATCCTTCCTCTTAAAAGTACACATTGCTCCACCCTCCTAGGTTTCCATCCAATCTATTTATCTGGGGCTCTGCAAGAGGGTCATAGGCAACAGGTCAGAGCTTACAAAAGGAGGGACCCATAGCTAGGGAATAGGTTAACTTCTTCTTGCATGAGCTTTGCAAACACTGTGAAGCCAGTAGGGCTGTTAATATGAATAGGAATGAAAACAAAACAAAACAAGTTAGGAGGAAAGCCTGGTGATGTGACCTGTCAAAGTCACATTATCAGCCATTCTACAATCAGGGAACTTTCTCTTTTGTGATAATCAGAAAGAAACCAGGGTTCCCTACTGACTTCACACTGTGACCTGCATTTTATGAATGAGTTCTAAATTGTGGACTGTCGCGTTATCTTCATTATAAACCTGTTCCTAAGATACCATTCACATTGCAGATAAGACTTTTAAATCTGATATATTTCATCAACTTTCTTTTGGCTTTCCTGTGCAGAACAAAGTATTATTATTATTATTATTATTATTATTATACAGGGTTCATATACAGTTGCAAGCAAAAGTATGTGAACCCCTTGGGATTACGTGGAGTTTTGCATGAATTGTGCATAAAATGTGCTCTGAACGTCATCCAAGTCACAACAATAGAAGAACACAGTCTGCTGAACATAATACTACACAAACATTAGATGTTGCCATGGTTTAATTGCACATAACATGTAAACATTCACAGTGCAGGGAGGAAAAAGTATGTGAGGCCCTAGCTTAATGACTTCTCCCAGAGCTAATTGGAGCCAGGAGTGAGCCAACCTTGACTCCAATCAGTGTGATGATATTGGATGTGTTACTGATAGCTGTCCTGCCCTTAAAAAACACACACCTGTTTTGGGTTTACTGGTTTCAAGAAGCACTGTCTGATGTGAACCATGCCTTGCAGAAAAGAGCTCTCAGAAGACCTACGATCAAGAATTGTTGACTTGCATGAAGCTGGAAAGGGTTACAAAAGTTTCTCCAAAAGCCTTGATGTTCATGTGTCCACGGTAAGACAGACTGTCTACAAATGGAGAAAGTTTAGCACTGTTGCTACTCTCCCTAGGCATGTCGTCCTGTAAAAATGACTGCAAGAGCACAGCGCAGAATGCTGCATGAGGTAAAGAAGAATCCCAGAGTGTCAGCTAAAGACCTACAGAAATCTCTGGCACATGCTAACATTTTTGTTGACACATCTACAATAAGGAAAACATTAAACAAGAATGGAGTACATGGGAGGACACCACGGAGGAAGCCATTGCTGTCCAAAAAGAATATTGCAGCACGTTTGAAGTTTGCAAAAGAGCACCTGGATGTTCCACAGCACTACTGGCAAAATATACTGTGGACAGATGAAACCAAGATTGAGTTGTTTGGGAAGAACACACAACACTATGTGGAGAAAAAAAGGCACAGCACACCAACATCAAAACCTCATCCCCACTGTAAAACATGGCGGAGGGAGCATCATGGTTTGGGGCTGCTTTGCTGCCTCAGGGCCTGGACGGATTGTTGTCATTGATGGGAAAATGAATTCCAGAGTTCATCAAGACATTTTTCAGGAAAACGTACGACCATCTGTCCGCCAACTGAAGCTCCGCAGAGGATGGGTGATGCAACAGGACAATGACCCAAAGCATACAAATAATTCAACAAAACAATGGCTGCAACAGCACAGAATACGCCTTCTGGAGTGGACCAGTCAGAGTCCTGACCTCAACTCGATTGAAATGCTGTGACATGACCTTAAGAGAGCGATTCACACCAGACATCCCAAGAATATTGCTACACTGAAACAGTTTTGTGAAGAGGAGTGGTCCAAAATTTACTCCAGATCGTTGTGCAGGTCTGATCTGCAAATACAGGAAACGTTTGGTTGAGGTTATTGCTGCCAAAGGAGGGTCAACCAGTTATTAAGTCCAAAGTTCACATACTTTTTCCTCCCTGCACTGTGAATGTTTACATGTTATGTGCAATTAAACCATGGCAATATCTAATGTTTGTGTAGTATTATGTTCAGCAGACTGTGTTCTTCTGTTGTTGTGACTTAGATGATGTTCAGAGCACATTTTATGCCCAATTCATGCAAAACTCCACGTAATCCCAAGAGGTTCACATACTTTTTCTTGCAACTGTAGCACCAATAGTCGACACAGCACTTTAAAAACTAAAGAGAGACAGTAAAGTTACAATACAATGCAAGACAGGAGGGTTAGGAGAGCCCTACTCATGAGTAGATTACCTATGCTCCATGATAGATGAGTAAAGTGATATCTTCATTGTGGGCTATTAAATGATCCTACTGGTAGAGATCATCAGGGGAGCCATGATATCACTCGCCAGTCATTTGACAGTGTTCGTGCCATATTTCCCTTTTAATGTCATAGATTTTTTTCATGCATGCATAGCCAAATCTACTAAAAGATCAGGCATCCCATTCTTTACATGTAAATCCAACTTAAAAATAAACTTAACTTGCATGTCTGTTATGAATTATGTGAAAGCTCTTCAGTGAATATTGTTTCATTCTCTTAAGGTTTTCTATATTGGTTGTGATGCCAAAACCAATTCCATGTATTTTACAGTCTCTTTATAGAAGCGTCAGATCTTCTGAGAGATTCAGTTTCTGCCTGTGAATTCTTGCTTTGACCCTATTTTTTCCTAACCCTGTCTGGCTGCCCTGATCTTTGGCTTTTTGAACTCGAACTTGCTTTGTCTGCTGATTTGCTACCTCACTTGTCCTCGTTAATTGACCCCATAGTGACCCTGGCCATTCTATTTGTAGGGTGCTTCACACAAACTCTTGCTTGGGCTCTCGGGCTTTTTGTGTGCCTGTCTGTCTTCCTTCCCAGGCTGCCAGTCTGAGCTCCTTTGGATTTGGAGATCGGGCCCTGTTGCCACCCAAGAATAAACAGAAAATTTGAACAAGGCAATGAGTCTTATTTAAGAGGATTATTTAAAAGATAAACATGGTAACTGAATAAAAGCCCTGGTGTAGCCATCTGGCAGACTGATTGTGCATCCCACCTAAACAATATCTCAGAGAATAATAGTGGGGCAAGATAATTACCTATACCTTATAGTTTCCCTATTTTGATAAGCATCTCTCATATTAGCAGCTGAAGAAAAAATTTTATATTTTTTGGTCATTTTGTTTTTTTACTGTTTACAATCTTAAAAGCTGATCTTTCACAAAATTTTTCAGTACTTATATAAAATATGTATTTAGAAAAAATAAACAATACTTCCATCTTACTTTAAATTTAGTGGATATCACTCCAATACATTTTTAATTTTTTTTTAAATGCAGTCACTCCAATACTTTAGCTTGATTAAGGTAGCTGGTGTAGAGCTTTATTTAGCAGATCCTTTGATAACTAATTATCAAAAACCTTCTTCTGATATCACTTCAAATACATATTTGGTTTATTATTTCACCACTGATAGATGCAACGTGTACCACCCAGTCTTCCTAAGACTATCTTAGGGATGTCTACCCAATAAGCACCAAGTTCAATAACTTGATGAGAGAGTTCCATGATGTTTTATACTCATTTTCTTCTTTTCTTTTCTAGAATGGATGTACTGTTTATCTTATTGTTTTTTGTATGTCAAGCTGTACATTCCCAGTATACCGTTTATTTCTGCTTTGTCTTTTTTTAATAAAAAAGTGAAAGCGGGTATCATACTTTCAAGAAAAAGAAAGTTAGAGGACTAGCTACTTACTTTTTGACTGCCCCTCTCCAACTGAATGCCAACACAGATGTGTATGAGCTGTAAACAGTGAGGAGTGAGGAGTGAGGAGATCTCCTCCCTGTGACTTACTTGTTTGTGTGTTCTGAACAGAGCTCAACAGCAGGAGATCAGGCTTTTCAAAGTTAGCATTCAAATATCTAAGCCAAACTGTAAAATTCTACCTTACTGGTACACCTCCTGGTTGCATATAGCAGATATGAAATATTCCTATATAGTATTTTATTTTATAATCGTATACAAAAAAAAAGAGAGAACATTTTTATATCTGCTTTACATTCCCTTTAAAGACTAGTAAACCATGGCATTTTGTTTGTGTACAGTCCTTGGGGTGAAATGTTAATATACCATATCTTATGAACTGGCCTTGGATTTATTTAAACATGTTACTAATGTGGTATCTAAGATGTGTCTCTGCGCATGCCCAGTTGTTCCAATTTTCTCCTGGAAATACATTTTCAATCCGTTTTATTATTTAATTGTCTGCCTTTAAACCTTCTTCAAAACTTCAATGTTTTTACAACATGGTATTCAAACTTTAACTGCATATTCTAGATGTGACATAACAAGTGAATTATGAAGATGACTAGTGTGTTAGCATCTCCAGAGATTTTCCTTGCTTTTGCATTTTCCACCTAGCATTGGGTAGTGTTGCCAAGTTTATTGTTAATCAGTATTTCCATGTCCTTTACAATTTTAGTATTCCCAAACTGTATTCCATTAAATGTATGGAGGCAAAGGCTATTTTTACAACACTTTTGAAAATGTTCTACTTGCCGTTTTGTTTTTTGTTTCTTTTTGGTTCTCATAACCATTTATTTTCCACATACAAACTTTCTCCTCTAATCCCTGCATTCATAATTTCTGTACCACTTTATTATGAGGAATACAACCTATATTCCTTTTCAAACTGATTAAAGACAATTGTTATAGTTACTCTCTGCTTACATGCGTGTGTCTTCTTTCAGAAAATATTTTAAATAATTTAAACTTGCAATTTTTATTAAACCTTACCCATGACCTATCCCTATTTCTCGCTCTTGTGGTAGGTATATTTTGTACCCAAAAAAGATACAAAGATGTGCCGAAGCGCCCAGATAGTCAAATATTCATCAAATTAATAAAAGGAGGTATGTTACTTATAGCAAATAGCATACCACCAATGTGTTTTATGGCACTGGGTTGGCCATTTCATCAGCATTATTGTACAGATACGTATTTAAAGCGTAGCTCCACTTTTGTGGAAAAAATACAGCAAATGAAAAAAAAATGATGTAGCATAGACAATTGCTACACCAGCCATATTGTAATTTAATGGTATTAAAATCACTTTTCTATTTTAATCTGGAGTGCTGTAATTTTCTGTAAAGTTCAGTGCAATATGCTGACCTGAAGGCGTTCTGTACACTATTGGTATACCGAATGCCTCAAAAAATTTAATTTCTTGCTTGTATGACTGGCTGATTTTCTCAGATGTCTACACTAAGATATAGCTCATATTTTAGACATCACATGCAACAGAAATTTCAGTTTTGGTGCAATATTCCCTAAGGGTTAATTACTTTTAGAGGGACTTTCCTCATTAGAACATTGAGAATGCACTAGGTAATTATAAAGGACAAGACCCTCCCATTCAGAATCTGCACAGGACATTGTCAAACAGCTACTGTATTTCTTCAGAGCAGAAACAGATAGGTATCTGAAACAAAGTTTGTTAAAATGTTTGCAATGTACACTACATTGATGACCCAGAGGAGGTATCTAGGCATCTGGATAATCAGAGTTGCTCCATAAGGTCCTGGCGGTATGTGCTCAACACTGGAGGCTTTTGGCTACCAGATCCATTTTTTAATATTTTGTATACATATTGAAATTTAAAAAAATGTGTGAATATTTCTCAAACACCCCCAAACATGTATTTTCTGAAAGCAAAGACCCTATAAAATAAAATGGTGGCAGTTGAAATTTTTTGGTTGTCGAATCCAGGGTGTATAAATAATTACAAATAAATGTTACTGCATTCAAATGCAAACGCCTTCTTCCAAGGATGTGACTAGGATTGTGACTTCCACATTTTTGGAAGAAGTCTTGACAATGAAACCGGTCGAAAGTGACGTCAGACGCCGGAATTGACGCAATTGCGGATGCGGGAAGTGCAGCAGTGGCCATTATGGAAGTGGTTACAGGCATTTTTACACTGAATGTTTGTAAGTGCATAGATTTTAATAAATAATTGCCTTTATAAGGATTTATTGCACTGTGGCCTCTGTATGATATCATTTGCATTGGAACCCTGGAGAGAAGCTGGAGTCAAGAAGGGGACTGTTGAAAGTGGAGAATTTGGTGGAAAGTGATTTAAAAGGCACAGATCTGGTAAGGTGCATGAAGTGACATTATTAAACACTTGCATGCAGTAGATCGGAATCATATAAAGGGATATGCACATATTGGTGGTATGGAAATGTGAGTGGTTTTAAGTTTTATTTTCAAGTGTTGTTTATAAGCAATATCACACTATATTAGTCTTTATTTTTTGGGGACCATTTGCACAAGTCACACTGGTAAAGAGCAGGAAGAAAATGGAATGGTTTATTAAAAGCACAGTTTATTGGAATTTCTGTAAGGAGCGTGAAGTTTCTTTTGGCGGGGTGATACACTTAGTGGATCCTTCTATGGGTATTAATGGAAATGCACAGATAATATATTATAATGTGAGTGGCTTTCTGAGAGAGATTTTTAGAAAACAGTATTGCTCTATATTGGTATTTTGTATTTTGAGTAAAACCATGTGAATACCGTGCAGTCAATAGATAGCTGGTGTCTCAAATCCAATAACTCAATGGAGATGTGTTGCTAGTGATGCTATATCTGTTTTTGAAACCCATTGAGTTGTAGGATGTTGATATTTGAGGTAAGACCTTTGTAAATGGAGGTGGGTCTGTGCTGTCATTGTGATGTTTCTGATATATATGGGATAGATCATTTTAGTGTTTTCCATTTTGTTATGCAGTAGTCCTTTGTAAGTGCTGCTAATTTCGTGGTGCTCCACGATTAAGTCCCTTCCCACAGACCCGGCAGGTGCATGCCGTTGGACACACATTGTCGCACATGTGAATATAATGAAATACATTTGTGTGTATACACACACACATATATTATATAATTTTTTTTAATTCAGAGTAATGTTTTGCAATTCAGAGTGGTCATTTACCAATTGAGGTTAATTATATCAACTATGTTTATGTCATGTAACTGATACATATGATTGCTTATAGTGCTATCATTGTTATATAATGTCATTAATTACATATATTTTGTTCTAGTTTATGTATAAACAAGATCCAAGGCCGTGAGGAAGTGGGTTTTCCACGAAACATGTCGGCCATTTAAGACTAAGATCTTTTGAACAGATATATGGTCATACTCTAAACGACATTATTAAATTTTATTAGTTTTATTATGATGTGTACTTGTGATACAAGTATATGTGAACAATAAAATACTGCTTTTATGTACTATTTGTTTTTGTTCAATACCTCGGGAGGCACATTCATAGTCCCAATTCTAAGTGCTGTTGTTTCATATGAAGGGTAAGGGTAGATAAAGAAGAACACTGGTGAACAAATACACATATGGTTATTTATTATAAATGTGGGTACATTGGACAGGATTTGAGGCATGGTGTATTTAGCATACTACACTATATTATAGTTCTTTTTTGGAGATCACTGCATGGGAAGATTGGATTCACAGGAAGAAATTGATGGATATATAATGTCTGATCTTCGGTTATACAGAGACAATATTGAACTCATCATTTTGAGAGTGCTGATCGCTTCTATCAATATTGCCTTCATACTCTGCTGAAGTTGAGATAGATTGTGTTCAAATAGCTTCTATACGTGCCAGAAAGTGGAGCTCAGTGAACAGATGTTGGCTGATCTCCCGCTGTTCTCTGTCGTGACACCACCATGATCCCAGTTATCAGGAGGGACAAGTAAGCCTGGAACATATGGCATTGGGGAATGAGACACTATCTCCTACATGTAGAAGTGATCGAGTGGTTTCACAGCCATCTCAATCACTTCTACTAGAAAACTAGTAATAAAAATGTGAACAGACTCCAAGCTACTGTGGGGGTAAGGAGTTTGTGTATGTTCTGGCACACAATAGTTAGTCAGCAAAAGTCATATTAAAGGCTCAAATTTTTCCCTAAAAAAAGAAAGCACTACTTACCTGCTCTGTGCAAGGCTATTGCACAAAGTGGCCCTTTACCTCCTCCTCTGAAGTCCCCTGACAGCAAAGCCAGTGTCTACATGTGCCCCCATAATAAGGCATGTGCTATGGGGGCACACAAGAGGGCATGCTCCAAAGCCAGGCTGTTTGCATCCATAGCTGTCCCTCTCCCTCCTCATAGAATTTGACTGACAGCAGCAAGAGGCAATGGCTCCCACTACTCTCACCCTGTCCTATGAGAGCAAGAGAAGAGAGACCAGTGCTGTTGCAGACAGGCAAAATGCTTGATGGCGAGAGGTGATAGGTAGGTGTTTGGGGGGATTGGGGACATAGGGAATGACTAGTGTTTTTGTTTTACCTTAAAGTGGTTGTAAACCCTCATATATACCCAGTAAAGTGACTGGCCTCAGGTGATACACAGAGGTGAAACAAAACCTACTATATAAGTTGTACCTGTTTACTGGCAGCCATTTGTCCTCTACATCCTTGTAAAACTCAGAGATAAAGATGATTTGACACAGACTGACAAAGTGGGGGGGGGGAGCTGCAGTTACACACTTTATAAGAGCTCTGAGAGATGATTGGAAGGAAGGGACACCCCCCCCCCCCATTCACACATTCACAGAATCAGAGCTGAGGCTGTCGATCAGTTGGAGGTCCCTCCCCATGACCTTTTTTTCTCTTGGTATCAGGAAAACCTGTCAGAAGTGACTCATGCTTTTAACAAAGAAACAAGACAACAGAGAAAAATTACACTTAGTGCTTTGGAGAGAGGCAAGCAAATGCTATAGAAATATGTGCTTTGTTCATATTTCATATCTGAGGTTTACAACCACTTTAATGCTGAAGAAATTTGACATTTCCATATTCTATCCATGTTTCCTAATCATGTCCCCGCTTTCTTTCCTTCCCCTAGTCCTAGTTTAACATCTTTCCAACCTTCTCCTCCCACACAGTTTTACCTCATCCTCCATATTTCATTGAAGCCAGTAATGAATTAAAAAATCAGCCTAAAAGACCAAAACTTTTCTTCCTGCACAGTCTTCACATGCATTTATTTCTTTTTAGATTTGTAGAGTTTGGGGATGGGCTTAATTTTCTAACTTTTTTTATTGTTTGTGGCCCTGTTGGGCATACCATTTCATGTCCTGGTGACAAAATTTTCACTTGGACAGGGATTGAAGGAAAAAAACCCACCATATAATGAATACACTGCCTTATGGAGAATCTGTAAATTTGTATTTGAAATATAATTGTACAAATATGGAATTTTATTTAGGTAAAAACTAAAACGATAGAGTACTGAAATATATTGTAGATTCCCTTTAAACTTAAACATACTTTGCACCAGTGGCAATTGATTTGATAAATATCCATTAAACAAATGTATTGTTTCTTTATATAGCTATCTTACATAGAGATGACTGTAATATATCCTTTATAGTATGTAATTGTATCAGCCTTTAGGTCATATCTGTTTCAAGCTTCTTTGTTTTAAAATGCTTTCTACAACCAACCAATAAATATTATATGCCTACAATGTACCTTATTTTAAAGAGTTCTGTCTCCTTTGCGTTTTTCTGCAATGATGTCATGATTTTTGTCTGCCCTTTGGTAATATAACTGTTGGTATATGATACTCTACTTGGTATTGTTAGTAATTAATAGTAATCATTCTATGTTTTCCATAGACAAAATACTTAGCTCACTGCTTTTTAAAATGACCCCAAGCTGTGCACATTTGTGGAGAAATACATTTTTTACATTTCAAAATTCTCAGGTGTGTGATCATTAGATAATGTATCTTTTATACACAGTAACAAGGCCATATGATGTGGATTTTAAATGCAGATGTTTATATTCTGACTAATTCAAGGAGAAAACAGACCTAAATACATGTTGGTCAATATATTTAAATCTTTTGATAAAAGTTTGCAATGCAAATGTTTCAGACGCCTTAGAAGATGATTTATTGTATGTTTGTGATAAAATTACTGTGGGTTGGGGGCAGGCGATATATTCTTATACCTACCAAGCCTTTCATCTAGTAATCTATGAGCTTGTTCTCATTTACAAGTACATGAGCTTGGGCAAAGTATAAAAAAATATCAACAAGGGCAGTTAAATGGCCAAATAACAATTAAAGAGTTATATTTTATTTAAATATATAGCTTACAGTTCAAGTCATTCAGCCTTGATCCTTTTAAGCCTGGCTGTCAGGACCTGGTTCACCTGCTGATGGCACAGTTGTTCCTTGGGCAAAAAGTTGTAATTCCAGTTTCCACCAACAGGTGTCTCTCGGCAGCCAGCAGTTTCTGATAATTAGTCCCTACTTGATGCTGGTTGCTGGGAGGGTACTTAAGTCCCTCTTATGCAGACACACCTAGCGTCAGTGTTTTGCCTTGCTTGCTGACAGATATTGTATTCCATTTTATCCTGATCCTGAACTTGATCTTGCTCCTGCCCTATATCCTGTACCCTGCTGTCTCTTGTCTGTTTCATTTGTTCCTGATCCCTGTCCTGGTTCCTCCTTCCCATTTGTTTCCTACATCTTTAGTTTACCTTGTTTGTCGATATTCCTCATTTTGTGCATATTGCATATACTGTAGTTAGTTTAATATTTAGGCTTCCTGTTTGTTAGGTTTGTTAGTCAGGTATTCTGTCACTGGGGTTTTTGTTCATGTTATGTTATTTTTATAATTAGCAAAAAGTTATGCAGCGCTAAAGAAGTATTATGCATGTATAATTCCAGGAGCAAACAGTATATTCAGAACCAGTGTGACCTGATCCATATAAACCTATCCGCAACACCAGTCCTCAATAGGAGTCAATAGTAATGAAGGCAAAAAGACAGTAACACAGTGGCGTATGGTGCATTCCAATTCCAGTGAGACTTGTGGAAAAATCTAGTAAAATTATGCGCTTACCACAGCAACATACAAACTGAGTGATATGCGTACTTGGCTCTATATTTCAAATTTCAGTGTTTTTGGTTTGATTATATTATTGAATTAAATTTATTATTATTATATTATTATTTTTTATGATTATATTATAATTTATGCTTTTGTGTTTCAAATTTTATCATATGCGGGATGTTTACTAGACTCTTGTTCGGACAGATTTCAGTGAGTTATTCCTAAAAATTACAGGCCTACAATAAAAAAACAACATATTTCCATGCAAAAAAAGTACCACTTTGAGCACAGAAATATTGACATAATCATACCGCTAGGGAGGTTAATGTAATTTCTGAGATTATTTTAAATATATTGTTCCAATATGAGCTGATGGATTTGCAGGACCATATAATATGGAAAAGGGATCCTGTTTCCCCACATTGTCTCCAACATTGTGGAGAAGTAGTTGGATAGATTTTGGTCAGTCTAATTGGAGTTCCATTGGAGTACCAGCTTAATATAAGATTCCCAATGAGTAGCACATCGAGATGCCTTATATGTAATGGTGAAGGTTCTCTTCCACATTTGGTCTGTGACCTTTTGAAAGAGAACAGTTTCCCAATTGGATAGGGAAGTTGTTTTAAAAGTGTATTTTGTGTCCACGAGTATTGAGTAGAATAAAGATATGCCTTTGCCAGGGTACTTGGGTCTATTTAAGAAGTAGGATGCTGAGAAAGGGAATGTAGTAGAGCAGGGGATATTGCTGGATTTCAAACAATGTGATATTTGAAGGTTTGTAAATATCTTTTTGGAGGGTAGTGGAAATTTCTGCTGTAGTTGTGGAAATATGATCAGTTTTTGATGTGTGAAAAGATCAGCTATAAAAAATATATCTAGCTGTTCCCAAGGAATTCTGAAATTAAGGAGGTTGGAGCTCTGAGAGGAATATGGATCTTGTTAGATTTAGGTAGGGGGTGTAATAGTAATTTTAACCATGTGTCTATCAAGACTCTGATACATGGGTGTGTTATTGTTGGAGGTTTTCTATCGGTGGAACAGAGTAGGAGTTATGATTGCGGTGTGCTAGGGTAGAATAGCTGAGTTTCTAAAATTGACCAATTTTTTTGTTCTGATGGATGCCACCAGAAATACAGCTGGTCTAGAAGGGCAGCTAGATAGTATGTGTGTAGATGAGGGAGGTTTGTTCCTCCTTTGTTGGGGGGGCGAATAAGTAGGTTATTGGAGCATCTGGGTCGCTTAGAATCCCATAAAAATGTAAGAAGACATTTCTGTGCTGTGTGAAAAAAAGTCACAGGTATTAGTATGGGGAGAGTCCTGAAGATATATAAGATTTTGGGGAGGATAATCATTTTTAAAGCTGCAATGTGGCCCAATTTGGAGAGACCAAATGTTCGGAGCGAGGATATTTATCTAGGGAGGTTTTGGAGAAATGTTTTATATTTGTATTCATATAGTTGGGATGGAGATGGGGTTAGATTGATTCCAAGATATGGGATTGAATGATCTGTCCATATATAAGGTAACTCTTTTGACAAATTGAGTTGTTTTTTTTTTTTTTTGTGTATACAGGTTGAGAATTAGGGATTTGGATTTGTTAAATTTATATTATGATACATTTGCGTAATGGGTTAGGAGTTCCTTTATCCTATAGAGGGATCTAGATGGGTTTGTGACCATTAGAATGATATAATCAGCAAGCAAAATTATTTTGTGTTTTGTGTCAGAGAATATTAAACCTGATATTAGAGGGTCTTGTCTTATTTTCTCAGCAAGCTGTTCTATTAGCAACGTAAATATAGAGGGGATAAAGGACATCCTTGTCTAGCCCCATTGAAAATATCGAATGGGCGCAATAATATGCCATCTGTTAGCACTCTAGCTGATGGGGAAGAGTATAAAGATATTATTGCAGATTGTATCCAACCTGTGATACTGAATTTTTGCAGGACTACTTGCATAAACCCCCCAATGGATGTGGTCAAATGCCTTCTCTGCATCTAGGGAAAAGAGGAGAGAAGGCATTTGGTGGATTTGAAGTTTATGCAGGAGTGAAATTAGGCGCCTGGTGGAGTCAGGGGTTTGTCGGCCTGGTATAAAGCCTACTTGGTCAGGATGGATCAAAGAAGGTGGGATTGGTTGTAGTCTATGGGCTATGAGTTTAGCAAACAATTTGATATCTGTATTAATGAGAAATATGGGTCTGTAATTTTGGACTTTTTGTGGATCTTTTCCCGGTTTAGGTATGGTTGTTATGGTCGATTGTAACATCTCTTTGGGTAGAGAACCCTTTGAGGCTGCATCATTGAATAGGGTGGTTAGATGTGGGGAGAGGATATTAGCGAACTGTTTATAGAATTCGTTAGTATATCCATCACTACCTGGTGACTTGTGGAGCGGGAGGGAGTGAATCACAGATTCAATTTCAGTGGCAATAAATGGGTCAGAGATACCTTGTAGTTGTTTTGTGGACAAGGTCAGGAGCTCAATTAATTTTAGAAAGGTATTTATACCCTCTCTGGAGGGTTGAGGGGTGTTGTGGTCATCTTGAAGATTGTATAGGGTTTCGTAGAAGTCCGCAAATGCATTTGCAATATCTAGGGATTTAGATAAAGGTTTATTGGAGCTTGGGTGTTGGATTGTTCTGATTTTTGTTTTAATGCGTTGGTGTTTGATTGATCTAGCTAGGAGTGAGGTTGCCTTATTATTTAAAGAGTAGTATGTGGCTTTTACTTTTTTTAAGTTCAGGTCATACTTATATAGGAGGAGAGATCAAAGTTTTTCTCTTGTTTTTAAGAGGCCCACAGAGTTTTGGTGAGAAGGATTTTGTTTATTTAAGTCCTCTTTTGTTTTTATGGAGTCTAAGAGTTCATCAGTTTGGCGTCTTCTCTGAGCTGAGAGTTAAGATGATAGTTTGATGAGAACTCCTCACATAAAGGCTTTGTATGTGGCCCAGAGTGTGCTAATGGAGAATTTAGGAGTAATGTTTGTTTCAAAGAAGAGAATATGAGCATCTGTTATGATCTTTTTGTGGTTGGGATCTGACAGGAGGGTAGAGTTAAGTCTCCATAGTTTAGGAAGGGAGGTTCTGTTTTGGAGAGGTAAAGTGATGTTGATTGGTGCGTGATCTGACCAAGTTATGGAATCTATAGAGGAAGAAGAGATATGATGTAGGGTCCATTTGTCTGTAAGGAAAAAGTCTATTATAGAGTTTGATATTTGGGATGGGGAGTAATAGGAACAGTCCTTCTCGGAGCCGTGCTGGCATCTCCATATATCGTATAAGTCGTTTTCATGCAAGAATTGGTTGATACTTTGTTTCGAGGATCTTTTACTAGAGGTGGTATCTAGTTGTACATCTCCTACAATATTGAAGTCTCCTCCTATTATCAGTTGTCCTTGTTTCAGAGAAGCAACTTTTGTCAATAATAGCTGGTGGAAACGGAGTTGGTCTGAGTTAGGACCGTATACGTTAACCAACGTAATAGGAACATCTTCAATCTTGCCCACTAGGATGTGAAAGCATCCGCTAGGATCTGCATATTCTTCAGTGAGTAGAAATTGAAGAGAGTCTTTGATGATTGTCATGACTCTGTTTGTTTTTTTATGGTGAGAGCCTAGGAATTTTGTAGAGAAATTTTTGATGTTAAGGGTTGGTGTTTTAGATATTGCAAAGTGAGTCTCTTGTACGAAGACGATGTTGGCTTTCTGTGTAGCAATTTCACTGCATTTAGAAGAAAGAAGATGCTTCCAGCAGTTTAAGAAAGGATTATTTATATTAAACGTATAGTCCAATTCCAGGCTCCGTGCTACACTTCCTACAATACCCATTTTTCTAGGCTTTTGTAACTTAATTTTTTTTCAGATATCTTGTGGCTTGATTGCTGGTGGGCAATTTTAAGTGATGCAGACAATAGCACTGATATAATGAGATCAGTGCCACTTTCAGCATCAATACAATTTGAGTGCGGGGTACTGCTTTCAGGGGGCGGGGCTGTGAAAATGTGTGCACTCACACAATTCTCTAAGTCTTCCAACTTGATTAATTCACCATGGAAGATTGAGGACATCTTGTGGTGGAAAAGAGGTGCTACAGGGGACAGCATTGGGTAACAGGCGAGTATCACAGCCAGAGCTGCTTTTTTAATTTTTTCTTGTTAAATATCCAAAGGGACATATACCACTGCTAATAGTGAGGCAATGGCTTAGTATTGTCGGCGTGGAATAGGAAGTACTAATATATGATGCCACACTTACTTTATTCTTGAATTAGGGATTCCATGGACTTTAAAGGGTAAGTCCACATTTGTGGGAAAAAACTAGCAAATAAATAAATAAGTCTTATTGTAATTGAATATTTTTAAAAATCACCGTTCCTGTTCAATCTTCAGTGCTATAATTTTCAGTAAAATGCAATGCAATATGGCTACCTAGAGGAATTCTGTACACAGATGATATCTGCAACAAAGTTTGTTAAAATTCTTGCAATGTGCATAGGCCACACAGAGGGGAAGGGTATTTTTTTCAACAAAAGTTACTCTTTAAAAACTGAATAAACATTACCATTATTTACTGTTACCAATAATTTTACCAATGATTTGTCATTTAAATAGCAGTGATTTTTTTCACAATTTGACCTCATCTTAGGGACAAAAGGCATTATAAAGAAATGACCTCCTAACAAGTTTAGTATTTGCTAAATGCCAAAATGAATTAGAAGCCTATAGTGAGTAGGGCCAAGTTCTTTAAGTGCTGGTTCACACCAGATGGAGTCTAAGGCATTTCTATTCTGCATCAAAAATGCATGGACAGTGTTTAACCTCCCTGGCGGTATTCCCGAGTGTAGCTCGGGGTAGAGTTTTAGTACCAAAAGCGGTAACCCCGAGCTACACTCGGGCTTACCATGCAGCGCTGCATAGGGAGTCCCTGCAGCACTTACCTTTTCCTTTGCTCCCACGATGTGTCCCCTGCAGCGTCCCCGGCCATCTCCTCCGGCTGATGCCGGCATCCGGCTTCTGTGTTCCGGTCCCCGTGACGTCGGGACGTACGGGCGGCGGCGGGAAATTTGAAAATTTTAAAAAATGTAATTTTTTTCAAAACACATTTTTCACAGTAAAACATTGCTGTTTCAACCCATTTCACATACATATTGTCCCTAGTGCTTTGTCCTGTGCACTGCCTACATTTTGTCTGTTCTTTCTGCCTGGAAACTTAGAAAAGTCCATGGCGTCCAAAAAGCATCCCTTTAGGTCAAAAGCGGTTTTAGACCGGCTAGAGAACAGCGATAGTAAATCAGAACCACTTGCAGAATTGAGTGATAATGATTCGTGGGGGAAATTCGTCATCAGACACTGAAAACAATTTTGCGACTTTGCTCAGCGATGTGCGAACTTGGCGCTATATTTCAAATTTCAGTGTTTTCAATTTGATTATATTATTGAACTAAATGTATTATTATTATATTATTATTTTTTATGATTATTTATTAAATTATAATTTATGATTTTGTGTTTCAAATTTTATCATCCCCGGGATGTTTAATAGACTCTTGTTTGGACAGATTTCAGTGAGTTATTCCTAAAAATTACAGCCTACAATAAAAAAAACTACATATTTCCATGCAAAATAATGGTACCGCTTTCAGCACCAAAAATCTGAAATAATCAGACCGCTAGGGAGGTTAAAATGGATTCCAACGGCCCTAGTTCACACCAGTGAAGTTTGTTCCAATGCAGTCAGCAAAAGTAGAACATGTTACATATTTTCTCTATAGAACGCATCTGGAATGCGGGAAAACACATCAAAAATGCACCAGAATGTATATGTCCTCCATTGAGATGAAGAAAAAAAGAGGGGAAAATGCACCAGAACATATCAAAAACACACATGCAGAAACACATTTGGAATGCAAAAACTGTGATGTGAACCAGCACTTACACCATAATTAATCACCAGTATGCTTGGACTAAGAAAAACCCCCAAAAGTTTGCCCTGAAAATTTATTAATGAGTACTGCTTAGACCTGAAGAAGGGGACATTCCCCGAAAGCTTGTCCTCAAAATTGTATGTTAGTGCAAATAAAAAAAATATCATGGACAGTACTCAATTGTTCCTGATGCAAATGGACTAATACGGCTACAATCACCTCATGCCAATACAAAAAAGTATCACAGACAGTACTCAGTAGTTTTTGTTTCAAATGCACCAATGCAATCACCTCTAGCATAACCTCAATGGCAAACTGAATATTGGTGGGAAATATTAGAAACCAGAGCATAATAACCAATACACTGCAGGTCTATATTATTTTTATTGCTAAATCCGACATAAATAATACAACAGCACTGTTCTAAAGGTCATATGCAATATATCGCCTTATAATCCTACAGGACATAAACATTGAGTCATATCTATCTATATACCAGCTGCATCTAAACAGACACCAACTCAGAGCTCTGGAAAAATGATTATCTGGGACACATTTATAAATATGTACATTGTGTTTCATTGTATTCAGCGAGAGATTATCACATTCCTGATTTAAGAGTGGGTGTACTTTAGCTTCACATCTATATGATGTACAGCAGCTGCAATGCCAAGTCTGATTGCAGCACTTGTGAAATGATTCAGACTCACTGATACATATAACAAACAACACAAAAATTATAAGCCACAAATATTTTTCTGGACATCTTCAAGTTAGGTCTGTTTTCCTCCGAAATTAAATGTCTACCTGGAAATCTTTAAAGTATAATTATAGGCAAAACTTTTTTTCATTTTGAATAGAGTAAGGAAGTTTTTTTTTTTATCTGTGCCCATTGGGGACATTTACCTTCACTTCCTGTCCCATAGCTAAAACAGGAAGTGAAAGGAAATCCCTGCAAATTAAGGAAATCCCTTAGGGTCACCAGAACCACATTGGAAAATTTCCCCTCTATTACTTTTCTGGGGACAACCCAAAACTTAGAATTTTATTTTATTTTCACTTTCAATGATAATGGTAAACAGCAGAAATGTGGAAGGTGAATCTCACTAACGGGGACACAGAAAGAAAGATCCATCTCCACTCTATCCCAAACTAAAGAAAAAAGTTTTGCCTTTAGTTATACTTACTATAAGTCTGTATATAGATCACAGTTAGAGATGAGCGAAGTATTCAAAAATTTGATTCGACTGATTCGGCGAATTCGTGGAAAAATTTCGATTCGAGTTGAATATATTCGCTGCGAATTTAACTTATAAAAGAGTGTTTCTAGGCTTCAGAGAGCCTTTATATTAGTGCAGAACACTGTACCTTTAATTTAAATGCCCTTGGAGTCTGCTGGGGAAGAGAAATAATACTGACAGTCAGTATGACATGCAGATGAGTGCCGTCGATCTTAGAATCACCGCACACTTCACTCATTTGGGCAGTCACGGGGCCAAAACCAGAGTGTGGAGCCACAGTGTCGCGGTGGAGGCAGCAGCAATGGGAGGCCATACAGCACCCTATGACAAAAATGGAAACCACCAGCAGTGTGAGGAGACCTGAAAGTGGCACATGGCAGAGTGTGGCGATGGAGACAGCAGCAATGGGAGGCCGTACAGGGACCCATGACACACTCTGGACCTGGCAGCAGCATGAGGAGGCGGTACAGGGGCCCATGACAGATTACGGGCCTGGCAGCAGCATGAGGAGTTGGTACGGGGGCCCATGGCAGATTACGGGCCTGGCAGCAGCAATGGGAGGCCGTACAGGGACCCATGACACACTCTGGACCTGGCAGCAGCATGAGGAGGCGGTACAGGGGCGCATGACAGATTACGAGCCTGGCAGCAGCAACTTGGACAGGAGGACGTTCAGCTTCTGCACCGTCGGGTGCGTGCTCGCAAACTGTTGTCTCTTGGAAACGGATTCCAAGAAAGACTGCTGACGGAATCCGTGAAGAGGAGTAGCAGGAGAAGGAGCATCTGAACGAGCGGAATATGCCAACAAGCGACAACAGGGGCCCATGACAGATTACGGGCGTGGCAGCAGCATGAGGAGTCGGTACGGGGGCCCATGGCAGATTACGGGCCTGGCAGCAGCAATGGGAGGCCCGTAATCTGCCAGCACCCTATGACAAAAAATGGAACACACCAGCAGTGTGAGGAGACCTGAAAGTGGCAAATGGCAGAGTGTGGCGATGCAGACAGCAGCAATGGGAGGCCGTACAGGGACCCATGAGAGACTCTGGACCTGGCAGCAGCATGAGGAGGCGGTACAGGGGCCCATGGCAGATAAGGGGCCTGGCAGCAGCTATGGGAGGCCCGTAATCTGCCAGCACCCTATGACAAAAAATGGAACACACCAGCAGTGTGAGGAGACCTGAAAGTGGCACATGGCATGAGACACTGTGGACCTGGCAGCAGCATGAGGAGGCGGTACAGGGGCCCATGGCAGATTAGGGGCCTGGCAGCAGCTATAGGAGGCCCGTAATCTGCCAGCACCCTATATCAAAAAATGGAACACACCAGCAGTGTGTGAGGAGACCTGAAAGTGGCACATGGCAGAGTGTGGCGATGGAGACAGCAGCAATGGGAGGCCGTACAGGGACCCATGAGAGACTCTGGACCTGGCAGCAGCATGAGGAGGCAGTATAAGGGCCCATGGCAGATTAGGGGCCTGGCAGCAGCTATGGGAGGCCCGTAATCTGCCAGCACCCTATGTCAAAAAATTGAACACACCAGCAGTGTGTGAGGAGACCTGAAAGTGGCACATGGCAGAGTGTGGCGATGGAGACAGCAGCAATGGGAGGCCGTACAGGGACCCATGAGAGACTCTGGACTTCGCAGCAGCATGAGGAGGCGGTATAGGGGCCCATGGCAGATTAGGGGCCTGGCAGCAGCTATGGGAGGCCCGTAATCTGCCAGCACCCTATGTCAAAATAATTGAACACACCAGCAGTGTGTGAGGAGACCTGAAAGTGGCACATGGCAGAGTGTGGCAATGGAGACAGCAGCAATGGGAGGCCGTACAGGGACCCATGAGAGACTCTGGACCTGGCAGCAGCATGAGGAGGCGGTATAGGGGCCCATGGCAGATTAGGGGCCTGGCAGCAGCTATGGGAGGCCCGTAATCTGCCAGCACCCTATGTCAAAAAATTGAACACACCAGCAGTGTGTGAGGAGACCTGAAAGTGGCACATGGCAGAGTGTGGCGACGGAGACAGCAGCAATGGGAGGCCGTACAGGGACCCATGAGACACTCTGGACCTGGCAGCAGCATGAGGAGGTGCTATAGGGGCCCATGGCAGATTAGGGGCCTGGCAGCAGCTATGGGAGGCCCGTAATCTGCCAGCACCCTATGTCAAAAAATGAACACACCAGCAGTGTGTGAGGAGACCTGAAAGTGGCACATGGCAGAGTGTGGCGATGGAGACAGCAGCAATGGGAGGCCGTACAGGGACCCATGAGAGACTCTGGACCTGGCAGCAGCATGAGGAGGCGGTATAGGGGCCCATGGCAGATTAGGGGCCTGGCAGCAGCTATGGGAGGCCCGTAATCTGCCAGCACCCTATGTCAAAAAATTGAACACACCAGCAGTGTGTGAGGAGACCTGAAAGTGGCACATGGCAGAGTGTGGCGATGGAGACAGCAGCAATGGGAGGCCGTACAGGGACCCATGAGAGACTCTGGACTTCGCAGCAGCATGAGGAGGCGGTATAGGGGCCCATGGCAGATTAGGGGCCTGGCAGCAGCTATGGGAGGCCCGTAATCTGCCAGCACCCTATGACAAAAAATGGAACACACCAGCAGTGTGAGGAGACCTGAAAGTGGCTCATGGCATGAGACACTGTGGACCTGGCAGCAGCATGAGGAGGCGGTACAGGGGCCCATGGCAGATTAGGGGCCTGGCAGCAGCTATGGGAGGCCCGTAATCTGCCAGCACCCTATGACAAAAAATGGAACACACCAGCTGTGTGAGGAGACCTGAAAGTGGCACATGGCAGAGTGTGGCGATGGAGACAACCCACCGACTGTTTTGCTCGCTGCCAAGCTGCCACCCTCTTCTCCTGATGATGTGGAAGCAATAGCCTGATGACGACGAGGCTGCCAAGTGCGATCAGCCTCATCATCATCAATTAGGGTCTCCGCCTCACTACTAGCCCCCTCGGCTGCGTGTGGGTCAGGAGACAGACCTGTCTCTAGACCGGCTACCGAGCCACTCTCCTCGCCACTACTTCTTCGCCTGGCTGCTGAAGAGGCGGATGTCTCCCCCCGTTCCTGACCGCCCTCTGTTAGCTCTTCCTCACTGTACTGGATGACACCGGGAGCACTGGCCTCTGGCTGCGAATAGTGCTGCCTCGACCCCTTCCTCTGCTGCCACGTCTGCTCGCTCCTAAAACATTGCCTCCTCTGCCACTCCTCTGCATGTTGTCTGACATACTCTTTAATTCAACGATTCTGTGTCCCTGAGTAACAATTCTGTGTCTGTCCCTGAGTAACAATTCTGTGTCCCTCAGTAACAATTCTGTGTCCCTCAGTAACAATTCTGTGTCCCTCAGTAACAATTCTGTGTCCCTCAGTAACAATTCTGTGTCCCTGAGTAACAATTCTGTGTCCCTGAGTAACAATTCTGTGTCTGTCCCTGAGTAAGAATTCTGTGTCTGTCCCTGAGTAACAATTCTGTGTCCCTAAGTAACGTTTCTGTTGCCCTAAGTAACGTTTCTGTTGCCCTAAGTAACGTTTCTGTGGCACTAAGTATCGTTTCTGTGGCCCTAAGTAACGATTCTGTGGCCCTCAGTAACAATTCTGTGTCCCTCAGTAACAATTCTGTGTCTGTCCCTGAGTAAGAATTCTGTGTCTGTTCCTGATTAACAATTCTGTGTCCCTGAGTAACGTTTCTGTGGCCCTAAGTAACAGTTCTGTGTCCCTCAGTAACAATTCTGTGTCCCTCAGTAACAATTCTGTGTCCCTCAGTAACAATTCTGTGTCTGTCCCTGAGTAACAATTCTGTGTCTGTCCCTGAATAACAATTCTGTGTCCCTGAGTAACGTTTCTGTGGCCCTAAGTAACAGTTCTGTTGCCCTCAGTAACAATTCTGTGTCCCTCAGTAACAATTCTGTGTCTGTCCCTGAGTAACAATTCTGTGTCTGTCCCTGAGTAACAATTCTGTGTCCCTCAGTAACAATTCTGTGTCCCTCAGTAACAATTCTGTGTCCCTCAGTAACAATTCTGTGTCTGTCCCTGAGTAACAATTCTGTGTCTGTCACTGAGTAACAATTCTGTGTCCCTAAGTAACATTTCTGTTGCCCTAAGTAACGTTTCTGTGGCCCTAAGTAACGATTATGTGGCCCTCAGTAACGATTCTGTGTCCCTGAGTAACAATTCTGTGTCCCTGAGTAACAATTCTGTGTCTGTCCCTGAGTAACAATTCTGTGTCTGTCCCTGATTAACAATTCTGTTGCCCTAAGTAACGTTTCTGTGGCCCTCAGTAACAATTCTGTGTCTGTCCCTAAGTAACGTTTCTGTGGCCCTAAGTAACGGTTCTGTGGCCCTATGTAACGGTTCTGTGGCCCTCAGTAACAATTCTGTGTCCCTCAATAACAATTCTGTGTCTGTCCCTAAGTAACAATTCTGTGGCCCTAAGTAACGTTTCTGTGGCCCTAAGTAACGGTTCTGTGGCCCTCACTAACAATTCTGTGTCCCTCAATAACAATTCTGTGTCTGTCCCTAAGTAACAATTCTGTGGCCCTAAGTAACGTTTCTGTGGCCCTAAGTAACATTTCTGTGGCCCTAAGTAACGTTTCTGTGGCCCTAAGTAACGTTTCTGTGGCCCTCAGTAACAAATCTGTGTCCCTCAGTAACAATTCTGTGTCTGTCCCTAAGTAAGAATTCTGTGGCCCTAAGTAACGTTTCTGTGGCCCTCAGTAACAATTCTGTATCCCTCAGTAACAATTCTGTCTGTCCCTGAGTAACAATTCTGTGTCCCTAAGTATCGTTTCTGTGGCCCTAACTAACGATTCTGTGGCCCTAAGTAAACGTTTCTGTGGCCCTATGTAACGTTTCTATGGCCCTAAGTAACGATTCTGTGGCCCTAACTAACGTTTCTGTGGCCCTAAGTAACGTTTCTCTGTCCCTAACTCTCTCCCTGCATACAGCCAGGTCTGCCTCTGTTGAATGACTGGAGGCAAATGGAGAATTCTAAAATGGCCGCCATTTATAGCTCGACCATTACACTGTGCTGGCTGGCTGGCTGCTGATTGGCTATTGCGATCACATGTCATGAATGAATGCATTATGGGTCAGCGCGCCTTGTCTGCGCGCCTTCCCAGACATCCCCGCTCCGTCGCCGCACATGTCGCCGCCATTTTAGGAAAAATTTCGATTCGCGCATCCGAAGTCTGCTTATTTTCGGATTCGACGCGAATCGAAATTTTCCTAATATTCGAAACGAATTCCACTTTGCCTACTTCGATTCGCTCATCTCTAATCACAGTACAAAATGAAAATGAGACCACTATGCCACCAATGATGAACACCAATATTCAATGTGCAGATTAAAACTAAACACTCAGCAGAAAAAATGAATGTAGAAAGATAACATAAACACATTTTAGAAGCAAATAGTACAAATAATTGATCTGGTCTACATCAGCTTCCTATAATTCCCTGAAGGGAAGGCTGGTCTTAGGATCTAGTCCTAGCATTGTACAATGTTGTCAGTCTAACACTGAGAGTTTGCTGACAAGAGACAGAGTTATCAGAGTGTGCTGCATCTCCTTCATTGTCCATCAAACTATGTTAAACTGCCCGACTGCTGCTTCAGTAGAAGTAAATGAGCTGACTATACTGTCTGACAGGTTTGTCTGAATCATAAGACTAGCTAACTGAGCATTTAGATGCTTCCTTGTAGTTCAGCTTTAACCCTTTCCTGCCACTGCCCTTTAAGAGGTTCTAAATGCTGGGAGATGGAGGCGGGCATTCTGATCATGTGACCTTTGTGATTGGCTGTCACAGAAGTCACATGATTGGAAAGCTCCTAATCACAAGTAGGCATCGGGAGCTTTCCAGTACCTGATAACTGTGCTGGGAGCTCACAAGCGCAAATGTTTTTATTTGGGAAGCATATATGCGGCCTCTCATCATTAAAGGCAACCCTCCGAGAAGCCTCATATACTGTATGTGTACAGCTTGTGGGAAGAGGTTAAATGATCAAAACCAGAATACAGTAATAAAATGTACACAGCCATAAATCTGGGGTTCAAACCCTGCCAGAAAATCACCAGGAATGAACTCCCAGAGCAAAAGGATGGGACTTTCAATTGTGCCAAAAGTGAGGAATCACACAACACGACCATATATAAAAACAAAATCAATTTTATTACGAAATTAAATTAAAGTGCCATTTTCGTATTAAAAACATAACCATAAGATCCAATGCCCGCAAACAGTGTATGATAGCATTATATCAGCGTATAAAATCAATGTGTTTTGCACAGCTTGCTTCTTCAGGATCCACACTTAGATATACATGAAGAGGATGGCTACAGTAATAACAAAAAATGTATATAATATAAAACACAATAATATACTGTACATCAAATTGGCAATACAATGTATCTCCTCCTCAGGTCACTTCCCCTAGTGAATTATTTATTTATTACAGGTACGTATAGGGCGCCATTAATTTACACAGCGCTTTAAATATATATATTGTACATTCACATCAGTCACTTACCCTCAAGAAGCATACAATCCAAGGTCCCTAACTCACATTCATATACATACTGTAGAGCCAATTTAGACAGGAGACAATTAACATACCAGCATATCTTTGGAGTGTGGGAGGAAACCCACGCAGGCACAGGGAGAACATGCAAACTCCAGGCAGGTGGTACCATGGTTGGGATTCAAACCAACAACAATGCTGCTGCCAGGCAAAGTGCTAACCATTTAGCCATTGTGCTGCCGGATTCTTATTTATATATCTATGTATATATGTAGAACAGAAAGTTGAGTCAGTTGCTGGTTTCCTACAGTACGTTGTACATCACAGTGATTTTTTTCAAACTGTTAATTCTTTTCTTGAACTGTACTATGGACAAGGAAGTGAAAACCATCTTGCATTGAAACTTTATCCATTGTGGATATTAAAATGATTATTTCACACTTTGATAATCCTCCAACAAAAACTGATACCACATTTACAAACCTCTTCATACATAGCAGTTAGAAGTTTTAGATTTATTTTTCCTTTAGCGCACACGGTTTAAGGAAAATCTTAGAGTGTGGTTTGTTTGAGTTGAAGCAAGATGAAAGTTATTGTAATCAAAGTTCTTATATAATTACACACAAACATTTAATATCAGAGCATGTTAGGCAATTAAACCAAGACACAAATCATGATTAATTACTTTTTTAAGTCCTGGGTGTCCTTGTTTTACCCTAGATTATGTTTTTGAATTTGCTTTCATGCTATAATCTTTTTATATTGATTTTGCCTTTGTTACTTTTCATACAAATATTTGAGTATGATTATAGGATGTCTGGAAGTGAGCTAAAGCTGATCAAGTTAGTATTACTATTTTTCTTTTAGGTAATGCTGTCTTGGCAAGAAATGCAGGGTCTGCCGCCATTCACCTTTTATTAAAATACTAGTTCCCTGACTAATCTTCCTTCAATACATTATGAGCCACTCACCAGAAACAACTATGCAGACCTGTGTGCAGATGTGTATAATTGCTGCAGGGCAACAACTCATAAAGTAGTGAAGCCACTAGATCAGTATGAAAACCAATCGGGATTTACAGAATAAGATGTCAGTGATAGTGCCTTCCACAACAGGTTTCCCTTATTTGTCATTAACCACTTGACCTCCAGAGGATTTACCCCCCTTCCTGACCAGGCCTCTTTTTGCTACTCGGCGCTGCACTAATTCAACTGATAATTGCGCGGTCATGCAATGCTGCACCCAAACAAAATTTACGTCCCTTTTTTCACACAAATAGAGCTTTCTTTCAGTGGTATTTGATCACCTGTGCGCTTTTTATTTTTCACGCTATAAACAAAAAAAGGCCAAAAATTTTGAAGAAAAAGAATATTTTTTACTTTCAGCTATAAAAAATATATAGTAAACTCAAAGTTGGTTATAAATTTAGGCCAAAATGTATTCTGCTACATGTTTTTGGTAAAAAAAAAATCCCAATAAGTGTATATTGATTGCTTTGTGTGAAAGTTATAGCATCTACAAACTATAGTATAGATACTGCAATTTACCCCATTTTTTTGCTATACAGTGCTGTGCTAGTTTAACGGACAATTGCGCGGTCATGCAATACGGTACATAATATAAATTTACATCCTTGTTTTCCCACAAATTGAGCTTTCTTTTGGTGGTATTTGATCGCCTGTGCGGTTTTTATTTTTTGCGCTATAAAAAAAAAGGCTGACAATTTTGAGGAAAAAAAACAATATTTTGGACTTTTTGCTATAAAACATGTCCAGTAAAAAAAAATTAAAAAATCAAATTTAGTCATAAATTTCTGCCAAAATGCATTCTGCGACATGTCTTTGCTAAAAAAAAAAAAACCTAATACGTGTAAATTAATCGGTTTATGTGAAAGTTATAGCGTTTAAAAATGGCGGGAAAGATACTGGGATTTTTAGTTTCTTTTTATACTAATAATGGCGGCGATCAGCGACTTATGGCAGCGATCAGTGACTTATGGCGGCGATCAGCGACTTATGGCGGGACTGCGGCGGACATTCTGACATTGGGGGGTACTGACTTGGGGTCACTGACATCCCCAGTGACACCAATACAGTGATCAGTGCAAAAAAAAAAAAACACTAACACTGTACTAATGGCACTGGGGTGGAAGGGGTTAACTTTATTTTTCGGGGAAGGGTTATCTGTGTGAGGGGGAGTGTTTTACTAGGGGGCGGGGGTGTGTGCTGGATGGGGACAGGCTGATCGGGAGAGAGAAACTCTTCTGTCCCGATCAGCTTGTTCTCGAGCTGTCAGGGAAGTGACAGAAAGCACAGCTACTGCAGCTGTGCTCTCTGTCACTGATTGCCGCCGATCGCCGGAAGATAGCCGTTAAGGACTGGCTGTGACCCGGCGACTGACATCCGCAGCTGTGATCGGTTTTGCCTGCCCGTGCCGCCCTGCCACCGTATTTATACAGTGGCTGGTCGGCATGTGGTTAAATACTGACATCTGTAATTTCAGCTTTCAAGAAGTGTATTGTTTCAAATTATTTTCAAACTGAATGATATTTAAAATATTTGGAAACCTTTCAAAATGAAACGGAAGAAATATAAGAATTCAAATGTAACAATCACATTTACAGTCTAGATCACATGTGTCAAACACAAGGCCCACAAGCTGAATCTGGTCCACCATTCCATTATATGTGACCCTTGCACTGCTCCTAAAGCTGTGACATCTCCCTTGTCTCTGCCTCCACCTTGTCTCAGCATTCAGAAGTAGAGAAGAGGACAGAACTCCTTCTATAGATCCTGCACCTCTCTGTGCAGCCCCCCCCTCTTGTCTTTGCCTTCCCTGGTCTTAGCATTCGGAATACTCCTGCAGCTGACTCCAGCCCTCCTCTGGTCATCCTCCAGACCCTGCACTTTCTGCTTCCCAGTTCCTCCCCAGCTTCTTCCCAGCAACAGCACAAAGAAAGGGGGATGCACTGTGATGTAAGGGAGGATGGGGGACTTTTGACTTCTGATAGCGGGGGGGCTCGTGACACCTGATGTAAGGGGGGGATTTGGTGCTCTGGACATCTAGTCTTACAGATACAACCGGCCCTTTGAGGGCAACCATAATGCTTATGTGGTCCGCGATGAAATTGAGTTTGACTCCCCTGGTCTAGATTATTATTATTTATCATAATAATAAATAGAACCCATGGCAGAGAGTGCAATACATAAAATGTTTGAAAGACACATGTCCTTCAAACTATCTATGTATGGAACAGGAACTTGTATTGAACTTGTATGAAACAAAGTGAACTGGTCACTATTCTATCAGTAGGTTTGCGAGAGTGGAGTGGATGGGTGGTATTCCCCAGGAGTTTGGGCTCAGTTGTTCCCAGCCCCAGGTCACTTCCTTACCTCATCAGATACTGGCAGACAGAGCAGGCAGATGCAGTAAGACTGCTGGTCAGTTGAGTAACGAGGAAACCGAGGAGCTAGCAGGAGTACCAAAGTGCTTGGAGGAGCAGTTTGGTAAAGGAACAGTGCAGGCAGAACAGGAGTCACAGGTGGAGTGTACCAGGAACAGTGCCAGCAGCAACAGACGGAGGTTACCTAGGAACAGTGCCAGCAGCCAGGAGTGACATATGCAGTGTACCAGGAACAATGTCAGCAGCCAGGGGTAACAGATGGTGCTTACTTGGAATAGCAGCTACAGACTGCATTGACCAGGCAGCAGTGGAGGAGGCACAGGGAAGCATACTAGTGTTTGGTAAACTCATGACAGTTGGGGTCACATGGACAAATGTTGCACAGGCGACTAGCCACTAAGTACACCAAACCTTTAAGAGTGTGGCCAGGTGATGCAGCCATGTGTGATTGGCTGTGGCTGCGGCATCCAGATTAATTCCCCAAAGAGAGCTTGTCTTTAAGCCTTAGGAACACGCTGCTGGAACAGGGAAGAGATATAGCTGCTACACCCTCATAACAAGAGTCTTTTTCCTTACCACTTGCCCTCCAGAACATTTACCTCTCTTAATGACCATGCCATTTTTTGCAATTGGGCACTGGGCTATTTCAACTGGTAATTGCGTGGTCATGCAATGCTGTACCCAAATAAAATTTATGTCCCTTTTTCACACAAGTAAAGCTTTCTTTTGGTGGTATTTGAGCAGCACTGGGTTTTATATTTTTTGTGACATAAATGAAAAAAGACCAAACATTTAAAAAAAAAAAATTTTTTGTTACTTTCGGTTATAAAAAATATATAGAAAACTTAACGTTAGTCATAAATTTAGGCCAAAAAGTATCCTGCTACATGTCTTTGGTAAATAAAAAAAATCCTAATACATGTATATTAATTGATTTGTGTGAGTTATAGCATCTACAAATTATGGTTTATACTAGGCATTACTAAATGACGGATCGTGGTCCAGACCCAGTAACAGTCCTATCCAACCACAGGGGAGTCTGTAATGGATGGGTCTGTGATTGTGGGGCTGTGATTTGAGGTCTGTGATTGGGGGGTCTGTGATGAGGGGTCAGTGATTTTGTGGATTTGTAATGAGGGGTCAGTGATAGGGGGGCTGTTTTGAGGTCTGCCTTGGGGGGTCTGTGATTGGTGGGTTCTATTATTGGGGTGGTCTGTGATTTGAGGGTCTATGATTGAGGGGATCTGTAATGAGGGGTCTGTGGGTCGGGTCTGTGATGTAAAAGGGGGGGTCTGTGATGTAAAAAGGGCTTGTTCACACTTGTGCAGAAATCTGCACTAGAAAAACACAGGTATTTGTAAGGGCAATATAAAACAATTGTTTTCTATGTGCCCTGTTAACACTGCAATAGTATCCCAGGGTGCTGAGCAGTGCAGTGTGAAATGCGTACTGTGTGCATTTTTCTGCAACGGATTGGAGTTCACCTGAAGGCTCCATGCACAGTCTGTCTCTATGCACTGCAACTGAGCATCAGTGCATAAAAATGAATGAAATATAACTCTGACATTTCAATAAGGTTGAAGAAAAAAAAGGACAAAGTGTGATGCACATAAATGCACACTGCCGCCACACCAGTTCCTGGACCTCACACTAACAGGTTCCCACACATTAGAACCCTGCATTTTAATATAAGGGACAGGATGTTTGGCCCCTAAAGGTGGAGGGGAGGACTGTGTCGTGCTTAGCCTCCTTTGGCTTTGATGTGAAGGATCTGAGCCATAGCACCAACATGACACTTGGACCTCCGTTTGAAGAAAATTTTACTGACCAAACCCCCTGTGAATTTTAATTCAGTACCCCTGGTATATAAAGTATTTTGGAATTTTACGCAGCTTTTACTTTCTGACTGCCTATCACATTTCTTGAGGTGCTACAATGCCAGGGCAATACAAAAACCTTCTAAATGTCCCTTTTTTGGAAAGTAGACACCCCAAGGAATTTGCTGAGAGGCATGTCGAGTCCATGGAACATTTTATTATTTGCTAGAAATTTTTGGAAAATGACAAAAACATTTTCTTTTCTTTTTTAACACAAAGTTGTCAGTTAAATTATACTGTATTTTGCAAAGCATGCCATGGGTATATGTGAAATAACACCCCAAAACACATTCTGCTACTTCTCCTGAGTATAGGGATATACCACATGTGAGAGACTTTTTGGCAGCCTAGCCACATACACACCCCCAATGACCACATCCAGGCTTTCAAAGGGCATACTGTATTTCCTCGTATCACTTCTTTACTGCCTATCACAGTTTCGGAAGCCCTAAAATACCAAGATAGTACAAACACCCCTGCCCCCCAAATGACCCCTTTTTGGAAAGTAGACAACCCCAAGGAATTTGATAAGAGCCATGGTGAGTATTTTGCAGATATAATCTTTGTCACAGGGTTTTGTAAAAGAATAAAAAAAAGAAAAACATTCATTGTCTTTTTCTTTCTTCGTTTTCCAAAAACTTGTGGCAACAAATGAGACCTGCAAATTACTCACCATGCCTCTTAGCAAATACCTTGGAGTGTATAGTTTCCAAAAAGGATCATTTGGGGCGGTGCTTCTACTATCCTGGAATTTCAGGGCCAAAATTAGAAGCTTATGTCTAACCACTTGAAGACCAAGCCATTTCTGACACTCTTTGTTTACTTGAAAAACGTTTTTTTGCTAGAAAATTACTTTGAACCCCAAAAAACATTATATATTTATATAATTTATATTATATATGGCACACAATATTTGCGCAGCAATTTTTCAAACTCAAATTTTAGGGAAAATATACACGTTCTAGAATTTTAATGCACACAATATAATGTACAATTGTTTGATAAAGTATAAAAGATAATATTATGCCGAGTAAATGGATACCAAACATGACATGCTTTAAAATGCATTGGCAACAAATTTCGTAAATTTGTAACATTAATTGGAGACGTTTTAAAAGCCTTTACAGGTCACCACTTTAAATTTGCTCAGGAGGTCTAGTGCTAGAATTACTTCCCAAGAGCTGACATTTGTGGTGATACCTCACATGCACATTGTAATCTCTGTTTACATACCGCCATGGGACCGCCGGTTGAATTTGCCTTTGCACGCGAGCACATGGATGGGGCTGGGGTGAATTTTTTTTCTAATTATTTCTGTTTCTTTTTTTACATTATTTTTACACTGTCCAGTTAATTTATTTTTTTCGAATGTAAACATCCCCTGTGATAGCAATAGGCAGTGACAGGTATTCTTTTCTGAGAAATCTGGGGTCTTTTAGACTCTAGAATTCTCCTCTGCCCTTAAAGCAACTGATCACACCAAGATCAGTGTGGTCAAATGCTTTCCCAATTTTCAAATGGGATGTTGATATCCGGCGAAGCGATGAAATGATGAAATGCTCCTAGCTTCCGGTCTGTTAGACCATAAAGATGATTGGAGGCACTCCAGTCTCTGATCAGCTCTATTGTCAGCCAGTGGAACTGCCAGCTGCATTTCTGGGTTCCCCGGTGGGACAGGAGAGCCCAAGAAAACCCTGGAAAGCTGCGGTCCAGTGGCTAATTAGAGGCTAGAACTGTTTTTACATGAAAGCCAACCGCCAGATGAAAAATACTGATGCCAGGATGATGCCTGTAGCTGCAAAGAGTGAGTGGAAAGCAGCCCGAGTGTCCAAGTAATACATGGGAGAGGTGAAGAAGCAGCTCCAGCATGCTTTCTTCCTTAGGAGAAATCCTTTTTGGTTAAAGATTCCAAGTCTCCATCTGAGAGAGATGTTACAATGCTGCCATACCAGTAGCTTTCTGGAGAAGTCCTTTCTGGTTAAAGATTTCAAATCTCCATCTGAGAGTTTATACATTGCTGCTATACCAGTAGCTTTCTGGTGAGTGCATATCGGTGGTGGATTGTCTCACTGGATTCCACAGCACTCATTTTGTATTGAACACTACTGTGCCTTGTAGTTCCACGGATACATTATTTTTTGTCACTGAGATTGATCTATCTGGAACTGAACACTGCTGTGTTTGTTGTGTTTTGTAGTGCCACGGACACAATACTTCACTTTACTCACACTGATTTATTTTTGGATGCTATTTATGTGCTAATTGCATTATTTAGCTTATGGATTGATCCAGGGGCGGACTGACAACTCATGGGGCCCCCGGGCAATAGGGGATCATGGGGCCCCTGTGTCCTTGCCCAAACTCAAAAAAGCCTATGAAAAAGGTACCAGGGGCATCTCATGGGGCCCCCTACTGACCCCGGGCCCTCGGGCAGTGCCCGAGTTTCCAAATGGTCAGTCCGCCCCTGGATTGATCATTTCGTATTTAGTTTACATTTGTGTGATTCATATTATACAACTTGCACTGGCGATATAATTTCTTTTATTACACATTTATGTGCTGCACTTTTTTATATCTTACGTTATATATTGTGTTCTTTCAATGTGCAGTACTAGTAATCAATGAGATCCAAGCACAATAAGGGCGTATATGGTAATAATGTCTTTATCCTATAGTAAGGTCATACACATGACTTTATTTCTGAGTTTGGCCATTTGCTTTGTTGAACATTTAGTAAATGTACATGTACAAGGCATATAAGATAAAATTGACTGAACTCAGAGGTCTTATTGCATCTATTAGTAAATGCAACAAATTGAACATCCTCATCGTACTAGAGTACTAGACGCTGCAGGTGGGGGTACCTGTTTAAACAACTGTGAACATCAGATGGGGTGCTGCTTTTGCGTGAGTGCTGCTTTTGATGGAGTGCTAAGACACAGTTGAACAGAGCAGTCTAATCATGGCTTCTCTGCTTTTCACAGGTAAATGCTGCTATCTGCTCTCCACTCTAAACTGTAACAATGCATAGACTTCTGTTAATTTAAGTACAAATAGTGTATATATATTTTTGTCTATGTTCATTAGTTCTCACCTCTAGTTGCACTCTTTTTATGACTGTGGCCTGTGTCTGGTCTGTGTTTGATAAACATCCCCCCCCCCCCAATTCATGTGATCCTTATCTGTTCCTAATTGGGACGGAGAAGAGTGTTCATTTGATTATCTCCCTATAAATTTAGATCAGCTCATGGGGGGTGGTCACAGATAGGGGGGCATAATCACAGATGGGGTGCTGCTTTTGCGTGAGTGCTGCTTTTGATGGAGTGCTAAGACACAGTTGAACACAGCAGTCTAACTAAAGCAGGATAACTCAAGCAGCAGGAAGACACAACAACAGCAAGAAACTCTACTGCACGCTGGACATACTGCAAGCAAATACATCTCTTACAAGTCTGAGTCCCACTCCGTGTACCTTTTAATATGTCCCCTCTACTCCTCCTTTTCATATTACTATCCTGCGTTCCCAAAATCTCACTTCTTTACCCCTCTGCTCCATCCCAATACTTGTACATCTCACCCTCACTGCTACCATCTCCCTACTACTGCTCTCATCACCTCCTGCTGATACTTTACTCTCCTGCTGACCCAAACACAAGGACTGGAAGGCATGTACACTCATGTACATCCCGCTCCCATCTTACTTTCCTCACCCTTCTGCTTCTCCTAACCTCTGGGGATATCTCCCCAAACCCTGGTCCTCCAGTATCTCACCCCCACACCAGGCATCCTCTTTCTTCCAGGAATAGCTGCAATCCCCTCAATTTAATATCAGTCCCCGTGCTCCCAAAAACCACCCTCCCCTTCAAGCAGCAGATTCTGCTTCTCCCGCAGCACTTTCCTATGGAGGCCTCCTCTGGACTCACTCACCCAAACCCAGTGGTCAGAAAGGTGGTGGAGTTGGTTTGCTCCTATCCCCACTGAGCACCTTTCAAGTCATCCCTAACCCTCCCTCTCTATCCTTCTCTTCTTTCGAGACTCACTGCATCCGGCTGTTTTCTTCCATTTCTCTGAGGATTGCAGTGATCTATCGGCCTCCTGGACCGGTGTCCTGCTTTCTTGATGATTTCTCCGCCTGGCTACCCTACTTTCTCTCCTCTGAACTACCCCCTATCATTCTTGGAGATTTTAATATCCCTATTAATGTCAACAACCCGGCTACATCCCAACTCTTCAACTTAACCTCATCTTTTGCATTAGCACAATGTATACAGTCCTCCACTCACTCTGATGGGAATAAATTAGACCTTGTTTTCTCTCATCTTTGCACTCCCTACAACCTCCCAAACACCCCCTTTCCTCTCTCTGATCACAATCTCATAACCTTCGCAGTGTCCTCGTCTTCAAACACCTATCCCTCAAAGCAGCAAACAATTACCCGCAGAAACCTTCACAACTTGAATCCTGCTCCTTTCCACTCTGCAACTGACCAACTCTATTACAGAATCTCTCCCCTATCTTGCCCTGACCTGGCCACTGCTGTCTACAACAGTTTGCTTTCATCCGCATTAGACTTACTTGCTCCTCTAACAACACGAAGCATCAGGCCCCCGACCGTTACAACGTGGCAGACTGACGACATCAGAAATCTTAAACGACATAGTCGTGCGCTGGAGCGATTGTGGTGTAAAACCAAATCTCAACAAGCATTCCCCTATATAAATCTGCTTTCTTAACATACAATTCCTCCCTTCATGCTGTCAAACAAGCCTACTTTGTCACTCTTATTAATACCTTGTCATCCAGTCCTTATTGTCTCTTCTCTGCTTTTAACTCTCTACTTTCTCCACCTCCACCCAGTACCTCACTCACTGCTCACAAGATTGCAAATCATTTCAAAAACAAGATTGATGCAATTCGTAGGGGCATCGCCACTGCACAGACATCCATCCCACTTAGCATACCTAATACTAAACCTCCCTCAACTTTCCTCTTTTGACCTACTACCAAAGAGATCACTAAGGTTTTCTCAGAAGCCCGTCTCACCATCTGCCCCCTGAATCCTGTCCCCTCACAACTACTATGGTCACCCTCTTCTTCCATCCTATGCTCCCTCACTCACATCTTCTATCTTTCCCTCTCTACTGGTGCCTTCCCCTCCCCTCTAAAGCATGCACACATCACTCCCATACTTAAAAAGCCCTCCCTGGACCCCACCAACCTGGACAACTTAAGACCCATCTCCCTGCTGCCATTTACCTCTAAACTATAATCGCCTGAGCTCCCACCTCACCAACAACAACCTTCTTGACCCTCTACAGTCTGGCTTTCGCTCACTACACTCTTCTAAAACTGCCCTACTAAAACTCACTAATGATCTACTAACAGCTAAAACCAATGGCCACTACTCCGTACTCTTACTTCTTGACCTCTCTGCGGCTTTTGATACGGTTGACCATCCCCTCCTTCTCAAAAAACTCCACTCTCTTGGCCTCAGATACTCTGCTCTCTCCTGGTTCTCCTCCTACCTACCGCAGCGCTCCTTCAGCGTTACCTATAATGCTGCCTCCTCCTCTTCACTCCCTCTTTCCGTAGGGGTCCCTCAAGGTTCTGTCCTTGGACCCCTTCTCTTCTCCATCTACACCTCCTGCCTTGGTGTCTTGATAAACTCCCATGGCTTTAAGTACCATCTCTATGCTGATGACACACAAATCTATCTTTCTACCCCTCACCTCACCCCTTCAGTCTCCTCTCGCATTACTATCCTACTAAGTGACATATCGGCATGGATGTCACTCCACTTCCTCAAAGTCAATCTTTCCAAAACTGAGCTCTTAGTATTCCCCCCAGCCCGTGACCCCTCCCCTGACTTCTCCATCAAGATCAATAACACAATCATCAGTCCCTCCCCTCATGCCAGGGTACTAGGTGTAATCCTAGACTCTCATCTGTCTTTTCAGTCCCAAATCCATTCACTGTTCAAATCTTGTAGACTTCACCTCCGTAACATCTCCAAGATACGCCCGTTCCTAACCTCGGAAACCACTAAGCAACTTATTCACTCCCTTGTTATATCTCGCCTTGACTATTGTAACTCCCTCCTCATTGGCCTACTTAATCGCAGGCTATCCCCTCTTCAGTCTATCATGAATGCTGCTACCAGACTCATCCATCTTACTAACCGTTCTGTATCAGCCACCTCTCTCTGCCAATCCCTCCACTGGCTTCCCATTGCCCAACGGATAAAATTCAAAACAGTAACAATAACGTATAAAGCCATTTATAACTCTGTCCCAAATTACATCACCGATCTTGTCTCTAAATATCACCCAAACCATACTCTCCGCTCCTCGCAAGACCTCCTACTCTCTAGCTCCCTTGTCTCCTCCTCCCATGCTCGTCTCCAGGACTTCTCCAGAGATTCCCCTATCCTCTGGAACTCTCTACCCCAATTTATCAGAGTATCGCCTACTCTGCTCACTTTTAGGTGATCTCTGAAAACCTATCTCTTCAGGGAAGCCTATCCTGCCCTCAGCTAATAATGGAATCTTCTACTCTTCCAACCACTAGCCCCTCCCTCCTAGATTGTAAGCTCCAAGGAGCAGGGCCCTCCTATCCCTCTTGTATTGAACTGTATTGTTGCTGTATTGTCTCCCATTATATTGTAAAGCGCTGAGCAAACTGTTGGCGCTTTATAAATCCTGTATAATAATAACAATTAGTAAACATATTATTGATGACACTAAATATCATAAAAATATACAATCTTTATTGTTTCACAGTTAAAAATAAACTAAAATCACATTTAAAATAAACCATATTAGCATCCTGCATGGGCTGCGGTCCAAGATGTGTGTGTGTGTTTTTTTTTTTAACTGATTTAGGGACAGGGTGCTTTTGTACTCACTAGGGCAATGGGCATGGTTTCTTCTTTCCATCCGCCTCTGTTCTGTTCCCGCTGATTGAATTAATCACTAACATTATTGTATTATATCACATAGTTAACATTTAGTAGCCTTGCTGACCTCTGGCTATAAACAATCCTATTGTCCTAGTCCCTTTGTGGTAGGCAGTGTAGTTAAAGGACTATGGTCAGTCCAAAAGTCCTCAGGTATGTTGTCCATTTTTCTGTTGCTCAAACCAATTTCTACAGTAAATACTTTAGTTCTGCTTCTCTAAGGGTTTTGGATGCTAAAGAAACAGTTTTCCCAACCTGGTCTGCAAGCCACCACACCAAGGTCTCAAGCATCTGTAGTAACAATAGTAGGTAGAGAAGAATCAAATAATGCCAATGCTGGACTGCTCATAATGAGCCATTTGCTGTCACAAAGGTTTCTCTCTCATGCTTGCATTTACATGTAGTAATGCTCTCAATGGCTCCACAACAAAGGTGGAATTGGAAATACATTTGAAATACCATGAAGTAAAACCTAAAAAAGCAAGTCACTGTAGGTCCGAAAGTCAAATGAAGCAGATGCTTGTATAACAGCTTTGACATGCTTGGGATCAGGCAGTAGTTCCTTTTGAGATATAATGTGACCATGAAGACGGCTGAGTTTGTCTAAAGCAGCATTTTGAAAGATTATGTTACAATCCTCCAGATTTAATGCACTTTAAAAAATTTAAGGTATTTATCTTGAAGAACCAGAGTTGGGCCATTTACAATTATGTCATCAAAATCAATGTAAGCCAGGTATGTTACTGAGGTTTGAAATCGTTAATCTTTGAAAACAATTAGGTGCTGAAGGTAACCCATAAGGTACACACTTGAAACAAAATGGGTCCTCATCTGTAACAAATGCAATGAGGTTCCTCCTTTCCTTACCTAGAACAAAATTATGATATGTGCTTTGAAGATCCAAGGTAGAAAATAATTTACCTCCTCTGAGTTCTGAAAATACTTCCTCAATAAAGGACAAGGGGTGAGGATTAATCAAAATAGCTTTATTTGGTTCACTAAGGTCAACACACAATTATATACTTCCTGTTTTCTTCATTGTCACCACAACAGGAGATGCCCATTTAGATGCATAATTTTTTCCAATATATTTGTTCTATTAGTTTTTTAAGTTCTTGGTAAACAGATTACAGTGAAGTGTAAGCATCTCAATTTCTGACACACTGTTTCACATATCATCACAATTGAAAGCTCAGCTAAACCCTTCTATCTTTTTCGGTCAAATCAGCTACCTTCCTGTTTTATCTGCAACTACCATGATGCTGCACATGTGATCAATTATGATATCAGCCATTTGATGGTTTGACAGTTTGCTTGAGGGCACAAGCAAATGTGACAGCCTCCCTTGCATGCAGAGAACTGTAACTGTTTTTTGAAACCGTTAAATCGATGGATTTTGTTCCACTTTAATTTTTTTAACAAAGTTCTTTGTACAGTCTAGTGAAGTGTCACTGAGCTGTGAAGCCTTGAACACATCATAGAGCAACTGAGGCTGTTGTGCTAAGACCATCCACTAAGTGTAGATTTGGTGCAGGAAAAAGATCCCTGCCTACTATAGCACTGCCTTTCTTTACAATGTAGAAGTCAGCATGCACACTAATTGATTGAAATAGGGTCTCTAAAATAACTAACCAGTTGTGGAGTAGGTGCAGTAAGTGGTTTATTAGTAGACTTCTAGTAGATTTTCTCAGGAGTATACAGCCAACATCAGGAAAATAGAGAAGTCCTTGTTAGCAGAAGCAGTAGTAATAGTTATAGTGCAAAAACATTTATTTGGACTGGAAGTTTCATGTTTATCGTCACTTAAGACAGTAACCTCTGGGGCAGTGACTTCATGAACCTGTCTATCAATGTGACAGTTTTTTTTTCAGTGTCCCATTTCCTTGCTTTTGCGGCACAGTGCATCTTATGCAGGACGTGCAGAGCACAGTGGGGAGTTCTCACACTTATAGCCGGTGGGGAATAGATTCAACATCGGACCGATTCTGCATCCACCTAGGTAAGTATAATTTGGGAAAAAGAAACCCTTAACTTCTCTTTTAAGATCAAAATTAGGCCAGTTTAGTAGGACCGTTCGAGATTAGATTCATACATGGGCAGGTTAATTGTACCAGAGTTGATGCACTGATCATCTTAGGCACTTCCATCAGATTTTTCTATATGCAACTACTGCCAGCAGCAATAGCCACTAGCAGTAATCATTGCATTCTTCTGGCTGGGAAGTCTTCCCATTACTCCACACAAGACATGGTCTGGATGTTCAAGTCGAACATAGGTTTGACTCGAACATTGGCCATTCATGTGTTCAGTGAATACACGAATGGTAAGGGCGTTCGGTGGCTGTTCGCCTGTCATGTCCCACAATGCACTGCACTTTTACAGTGAATTGTGATTGGCCAAAGCAAGGCACCTGACCACAGATCAGGTACCATGCTTTGGGCAATCACAGCACAATTGTTTACATCTGACTGGTAAATGTCACATTGCGGAAAGTGTTAGCCGGGTGTGGACAGGTCAGCGAGTGTCAGGTTTTTTTATTTCGGTGAGCCGGACGCCATGATGGATGATGGATTGCAATGATGGAACAGTTTTTTGGCTTTTTTTTAAATAAAGGACTTCTTAAAAAAGTTTGTTTTGTTTTTTTGTTCAATAAAGGATTATTTCAAAAGACTGGTCTGGTTTTTTTTAAACTACATTTAACCCTTTAGTGAATGAGTAGAGGTACAAGCACCCTTTACTCATTCAGAAGATGGGGCAGCATCAGGGTATCCCCTTATTTAAAGGGGTACCCTGATGCTAATGAGCTCCTCTGCCTGCAGACCGCCACAACCACCGTGACAGGGTTGTGGAGAAGAGGCCCTTGTCACCATCAGCATGGGGACACTGTCCCGATGCCAAGGGCACATGGCCTGGTAAGCCACAGGGAGCGGAAGGCGCTTGTTCGTTCTCCCCCCTTTCAGGCCTGTGCTCGGATCAAGGGTCTGGTAGGAATTTATGTTGGACCCCTTGATTTTTTCCCCATTTTTGGGGGGTGGGGTTCCCCTTAGAAGTATCCCCAGGCCTAAAGGGCCTGATATGGCTTTTATGGGGCACCCCACTCATTGTTTTTTAAATATCTTACTGTGTGGTCCTTCCTAACCTTCCTACCAGACCTAAAGGGTCTGGTAAGGATTAGGGGGGGACCCCACTCTGTTTTTTTTGTTTTGTTTTATTTTTAGCTAAAATTTAAAAAATATTAGTCCTGCTGCAGCAGGTTCTATACATTGTGTACAGGTGTGCAACTTTGCGGTTTGTTTTTAGGGAGCCCCCAGGCATGATAGTTAAAGGAATTTTTCATTTTTTTCTTTCTTTTTTTTTATTTTAAACAATGAAAAATGACTGCCCCTTTAAAAACTGTACTGTTTGAAAAAAAAATCACTGATTCATGTCCCTCAGGGCAGTACTCAATTCCCCATACCCCTTTTATGGCCAATTACTTGCATATAAACTTTCAAAATGGGCACTTTTGAATTTAAAAGTTCAAGTCCTATAGACTTGCATTGAGTTTGAAGTTTGCGGTCGAACATTCGTTAGGTCTGCATGTTCAACCATGAACCAAACGGGGGTGTTCAGCCCATCACTACTCCCTGCAAACAGAACCCAATAGCACTGTGGGAAGCATTCCGCCATCAACACTGACTATTGTGTTGATAGGGGAATCAAGTGATTTTCTTTCCTTCCACCCATAGTGAAAGAAAAGAAAATTGATTCACCTGTGGCTTGCCTTTAAGCTTGTTCATGAAATAACTTAATGATCACCAAAGTTCTTCTGCTGAACTCATTTTAATGAAGGTAGAAGAGCCGCTTTTCTGCTTGAGCTGCTTGCTCCATACTATTCTAAAACCATAATATATTCTGTAATATTAAAATAAATAGACATTTGTGTCATTTTAATTCCTTTAGCATTAACAACATGGTCTATTCATTAAAAAGTAAAGCAACTAGTTACAGTATGTTTTGGCTTGCTTTCTAAAATGTGGTTTCTAGGTAAACCTTAGAAAGATATCCAATTTCTGATCACTGATTTCCCACGTCTTCTCCTTAGAAAATCTAATGGAAAGTTATATAGAAGCCAAGCATCAGTTCAACGTTAGGTAATGCGTTTCCAGATTAGAAGATGACACAGTTTCCTCAGACAACATCCTTGGAACAATATACTTAAGAGCATAACTAATATCCTGTGGGCTACTTTTTGTTGGTCTGGATCACAGCAAATAAATAGGTGTGAAGCCAAATAGAGAATAACTAGATGATCTTTGTATTACTAATCATATTTAAAACTCTACTAATGACTCTGTGCTTTAGCTGTTTCAAAAAGAAGTCAACGTGATTAAGTGTTTATTTATACGGTTATGTCATCATCCATATTTCACTGTCTGATTTAATCTTTTCTCTTTTCAGCTGAGAAGATTAAAAACAATGACTCTTAGCACATCCAAGTCTTTAATGTTGAGAGAATGGGCTCTGCTTTCACTCAAACCATTGTGCACCTAGCAAAAAATAAGGCCTCACGTGCACCATTTTTAGGACATGCCTCATTTACCGTAGGAAGAGAGCATCATGTATGTTTAGTTTGAATTAAACACAAATCAAAATATAAATACTCAGCTTTTCCAAATGTTAATGCTGTTCTGTATTTATATTGTGCAAAGAAGAACATGTAAAAATACTGCTAAGCAATAAGACATCTGCAGATTATTCTAAAGTTTGTGCATAACTTAACTTTTTTTTTTTAGATGTGTAGGTATAAACACCCCAACAGTGTATTTCTTTTTTGCTATCTGTGTGTGTTATTGGGGACATTCCCTCCACTTCTTGTCCACGGCAGGAAGAGAAAGGAGATCCCTACAGTGAGGAGAATTATCCTCTTAGATCACAGGTGTCAAACGGGTGGCCCTCCAGCTGTTGCCAAACTACAAGTTTCATGAGGCATTGCAAGATTGACAGTCACAAGCATGACTCCCAAAGGTAAAGGCATGATGGGACTTGTAGTTTAGCAACAGCTGGAGGGCTGCCAGTTTGGCACCTCTGTCTTAGACTGTTGTCACCGAAACTGATGTTCTCTGGTGATAACTCAAAAATGTTGTATTTCCCACCACCTTCTCTGTCAGTGACAGTGGTCACATAGAATAATGGAGAGGGAGAATCTCCCCAATTGGATACAGACAGCAATAGAAACCTGACAGGGGTTCCAATACTTCCCTATTCTATCCAAAAGTAAAATGTTTTCTCTATTCCTACATTTAACCTCTTTCCCGCCACCCTATAGCAGATATACTGCTACAGGGTGGCAGGGGTGCACAAGATCACGTATATATATATGGGATTTCGCAATTCCGGGTAGGGGTCACACGCGAGCCGCTTGCACTTCCTACCCGCTCCGCTATTCAAGGCTTCGGCTGTCAATCAATGGGTCCCAGCTGGTGATTACTCGCTGGCACCCGGTGATCGCGTAGCATCACTGACGGAAGGGAGAAAACTTTAAGTAAACAATACAGTTCTCTCCCCTGTAAGCTCCTGCACACTTCTTTGCATGGCTTTGCATAGCACAGGCATGCATAGCAGTGTGCTTACAGTGAAGCACACACACACAGTAAAACAGTGCACAGTTAACCCTTTGATTGCCCCAGATGTTAACCCCCTCCTGCCCAATGCCATTAGTACAGTGTCAGTGCTTTTTATTGGCACTGGTCACTGTTATGGTGTCACTGGGGATGTCAGTGACCCCAAGTCAGTTCCCCCCAGTGTCAGAATGCCTTCTGCAGTCCCACTATAAGTTGCTGATCGCCATTACTAGTAAAAAAAAGTTTTACAAAGAATTCCAGTATCTATACTGCCATTTGTAAATGCTACAACTGTCATGTAAATCAATTAATTTACACGTATTGGGAATTTTTTTAGCAAAGACATCGCAGAATAAATTTTGGCCTAAATTTATAACTAAATTTTTTTTTATTTTTTTTTTACTGGACACGTTTAAATTTTGTTTTTTTTCTCAAAATTGTTGGTCTTTTTTCTTTATAGTGCAAAAAATGAAAAATGCACAGGCAATCAAATACCACCAAAAAAAGCTCTATACGTGGGGAAAAAAGGACATACATTTAATTTTAGTGCAGTGTTGCATGACCGCGCAATTATCAAAAAATGGCCTGGTCAGGAAGGGGGGTAAAGCCTCTGGAGGGCAAGTGGTTAAAACTAAGCCAAAACCCAAAAATATAAACAATGTACTTAAGGTGGAAGTTCAGCCAAAATCTAATGCTAAACCTACTCTCAGCCCCATTCTAAGCCTAATCTATCTAACCCTGAAGCCACTCTGGTCCGGTCTCCAGCTAAAGTATATCAATCTTTTCTTTACAGGGTTAGATAGATTAGGCTTAGAATGGGGCTGAGAGTAGGTTTAGCGTTAGATTTTGTCTGAGCTTCCACTTTAAATACATTGTATATTATTATTTCCTAATGCTATATTTAGACCTAAATAAGACAAGGTTAAACAGGCAGCTACATAGAGTAAATGTCTGTACAGCCATGTATAGCAGATACAATAGAATATCTCAATGGTCAGAAATGGTTTTACATAAAACAGCACCATGTGTGTAGTATGTATACATTTCTGTGAGGTATAAAAGACCAGATCGAAGTCTTTCCTGTCTTGGTCCATATCAGGGGCAGACTGACAACTCATGGGGCCCCCAGGCAATAGGGGATCATTATATTATTATAAAAAGTTTTTTTTTTTTCTATTTTGATGCTAACAGGTTATGTGATGTCGGGCTCCGCCTTCGGGTGGTTCTGATACAGCCCTTTTGTTACCATTTAGTAACTTATATAAAGAGAAGTGCAGACTCCTGTAGTGTTGGCTCTGAGGAAGAGGTTGTGTCCTCGAAACGCGTTAGCCAATTGGTCATCCAGGGTTCCATCGTATGGACTCAGATGTTGTTTGGATCACACATCTTGTTCAGTTTGACATGCTTGTGTTATTATGTCCATTGTGAGTATGATACCTATTTTTGCTTCTTTAATAAATTATTTTAAACGATAATGCACTAGGTCGGTGCGCCCTTTTTCTGTTTCTCCATTTGTATCCAGGGGATCATGGGGCCCCTGTGTCCTTGCCCAAACTCAAAAAAGCCTATGAAAAAGGTACCAGGGGCATCTCATGGGGCCCCCTCCTGACCCCGGGCCTTCGGGCAGTGCCCGAGTGCTTAAATGGTCAGTCAGCCCCTGGTCCATATTTTTTATTTATTGGATTTTAGGGGAATATATAATGAGGGAAAGATGTGGAAGGGTAAAGTGTGATGAACGTGGTGTCCGACCCCTGCCCTTCTCACTAACTTGTGACAAAGGACTGGCCAATCTCACACCATGTTGGCACATAACAATGCCACTCTCAGCTGCACCCTGCACAAGGAGCTTGCCATACCACAATACAGGTGACAGCATCCTGAGAGCGATTGTCACTGGGTTAAGTTAACTAAGCAAGTAACTCTTTAACCTCCTTGGCGGTATGATTACTTTTTTGTGCTGAAAGCGGTACATTTTTTTGCATGGAAATATGTCGTTTTTTTATTGTAGGCTGTAATTTTTAGGAATAACTCACTGAAATCTGTCCGGACAAGAGTCTAGTAAACATTCCGGATATGATAAAACTTGAAACGCGAAATCATAAATTATAATTTAATAAATAATCATAAAAAATAATAATATAATAATATATTTAATTCAATAATATAATCAAACCAAAAACACTGAAATTTGAAATACAGAGGTAAATTCGCACATCGCTGAGCAAAGTCGCAAAATCGTTTTCAGTGTCTGATGACGAATTTCCCCACAAATCATTATCACTCAATTCTGCAAGTGGTTCTGATTTACTATCGCTGTTCTCTAGTTGGTCTAAAACCGCTTTTGACCTGAAGGGACGCTTTTTGGACGCCATGGACGTTTCTCAGTTTCCAGGCAGAAAGAACAGTCAAAATGCAGGCAGGGCACAGGACAAAGCACTCGGGACAAAATATATGTGAAATGCATTGAAACAGCAATGTTTTACTATATAATAATCATTTTTAAAAAAATGACATTTTTTAAAAAATTTTAAATTTGCCGACCGGTTCCGGCGCCCGTACGTCCCGACGTCACAGGGACCGGAACATGGAAGCTGGATGCCGGCATCGGCCGGAGGAGATGGCTGGGGACGCTGCAGGGGACACATCGCGGGAGCGAAGGACAAGGTAAGTGCTGCAGGGTCTCCCTGAGCAACGCCGCAGGGTAAGCACGAGTGTAGCTCGGGGTTACCGCTCTTGGTACTGAAATTTTACCCCGAGCTACACTCGGAAATACCACCAGGGAGGTTAAGCTACCACCACCATCTTTTTACAGAGAAGGAGGAAACTCACAATCTTATCAATAACAACTGTGACTTTAAAATATACATCTGTAACATGCACTGCCACCACAGATAGATTTTTTAATTTGATTTATACTACACTCTTCAAAAAACAGGGATTCTTTTAGGTTCATTAAAAGCAACACTTTTCAGAATATGGTTTAGTAATGAAAGAGGTCAAAATGGTTCAAATGAAATATTTACAGAATAAAAGGTGTTACAAGGAAATAAAGAGACAACAAAGGAAAAAGAGAAATAAAAAGGTGTTAAAAATGAAGAATACTTACTGTATTTTCCGGCGTATAAGACGACTTTGTATACTTAAAAATATACCCCAAAAATCGGGGGTCGTCTTATATGCGGGCTATACAGTTTGACCCTTTAGTTCATTTGGGTCAAGCTGACTCAAAACGATCGTCCCCAATCTGTCAGCCCGCTGGATATGCGGTAATACTGTATTTACGGTAGCTTCGACTACATACAGTATACAGTTATACAGTATACCATGCTGAGCCAAGCTGGCTCAAAACAAACGTCCCTACGGTAATCAGCCTGCTGGATGTGCGGTAATACTGTATGTACGGTAGCTTCAGCTACATACAGCATACCGCGCTGGGCCAATCACGGCGAGCGATGAATTCTATTAATGAATACAAAGCTTGCTTGGATTGGCTGAGGTTGTGACATCATCAGCCCGCCTCTCTGACTGAGCCAATCTGAGCAGGCTTTGTACGGAAGGATTTTTTGACAAAGTTGTAATGACAAAATGTGGCAGTAAATGACATCAGACCAGGGGCGGACTGACCATTTGGAAACTCGGGCACTGCCCGAGGGCCCAGGGTCAGTAGGGGGCCCCATGAGATGCCCCTGGTACCTTTTTCATAGGATTTTTTGAGTTTGGGCAAGAACACAGGGGCCCCATGATCCCCTATTGCCCAGGGGCCCCATGAGTTGTTAGTCCGCCCCTGCATCAGATGCTAACCGGAAGTCCAGCGGTGGCCATCTTGGTTAAGGTCTGAGCTAGGAACTGCATGATAACACTGATGTACATCAATCTACTTTATTGGCAAGAGTGATAGCAGTCAGAATCATCGCAGTGATTGTTTATATCCAAGGCTATAAATTGAAGAAATTTGTAAGGTGCATGAGCCGTGAGGTGGTGGGTCAGCTTAGTGTTGTGCACAGATTGGTGGTCACTGGTTCAGGCTAAGGGTGCACAAAATGGAACTATTTGATATTTATTCATTAAAATACTACACTATATGAATTTTGTTTTTTTTTTGGAGAGTCATTTATCACATATGAAGAGCAAACGTCTAAGGAGGAATTCACAAGATTGATTTCCGTTTATAAAGCAAAGAATTTTGGATAAGAGTGTAAGAGTAGGAATTACGGATTAAGTATATTGGCACTTGGTTTTGACACTATTTGAGCACTTTTATGTGAGTTTAACTCAATTTTGATTTATGACATGAGAAAGAGATAATGCACTATGTGCGGTTTAGTTACTTTTTTTTTAAGGAGTAATAGTTTGAAAAAAAGGAAGAAGACCACATCATCTTGGCAATATAGTAACTGAGCACGTAGATATCCATGGTGATAATCCTGCTAGAATAAGAATTTACCATATGAATTTATAGAATTGGTCCAAGGACTTTTTGATTAAATTTGGACACTGAGCAACAGTTTATTTATTAATACAAGAAATGGCTGAGAGAAGAATTCTTGTATCACTTAAATAAGAGTGGCTCATCATGCAATAGGTAAGTAGCCAGGTTATCCAAAACCAACACCCCAGACAGGTTTTTGAACCTAGAAAAAATGTAATAACAATCCTTCCCCTTTTTGGCACCTCCAGCAAAGAGAAGATATTGATGGGTTAATTTTATGAAGAAGTTGAGGTGCTTTATGCCACCAAGTCAGTATTTGATATCTAGTATCTTTATATGTGCCCACTAAGGATGCCTTATGAGGAGTATTCAATCTTTTTGGGCCTGTGAAAATGTAGTGTGTAGATTGTGTTCCCATTTAGTTATGAAACTGGAATCCTGGTTATGATCTCCCAAGGTCAGAGTCAAATACGATAGGGATAGGTCATGTCTGACTGGAGTGGCATCTAAACAGAGTGTTTTAAAAGGTGTGAGCACCCAAAAGCTGCAGAAAGTGTCCAGTAGAGCTCTGAGAGAGCATCCCAAATGAATGCATCTTTAAAGTAGTAGTAACCCTTAAACAAAAAAAAGTTCCTGTTCCTTTAAAGCATGATATACGTACAGTGCTTTTGCAGTGTCATTTGCCCAATGCCAAGTTCTACAATACCTGGTTGATCCTGCCTGTTCTAGTTTTCCCCTATGTGAATTGTCCACGCTAATCATGGCTGCTGATCCATGATACCGTGGTCAGTTTACATCCCTCCGTCATCCTGTTGTGTGTGTTCAGCATCTCTGCATCTCCCACTCCCTGTCACCTCTGTAGCCTGTGCTGTGAGCTGATCTCTTCCCTGCCCCTTCCCTCCTGCCTTGAGTGAAACTATATCCCTGTGGTTGTAAAGTACAATATAGTAACTAGTTGTATCCTTTCTGAACATATTAAGTACTGTGTGTCTTTTTTTTTCACTTAGAGTAGTAAATATCTTCTTTGCACAGTGCCACTGTGTGGTTGTGTGTGTGTGTCCCCTCAGCTAGCTTGCATACATCAGAAGGGAATCTAAGCCCCTTCCACTGTACCCCCTTATATTGGGAAGGAGAGCGGAGGAAGGACACATGACAGCAGAGCTGTGCAAAGAAGGTATTTAGGATTAGAGTTTAAAAAAATAAACACACACACTGAACTTAATGTGTTTCTAAAACAGAGAGGATAAAAGTAATTTATACAGTATATGTGACTTTACAACCGAATTGTTTATTTTTTAACTTGTGTTTTGTCTAGAAAGATATATATATTGGCACTACTACAAATTAGTATGATATTTGCAGGATACTTCTTTACATTTTTTAATCACATTTGTGAGTTATATGGCAATAGGAGGAATCTTTCTAACATGGTCTGTGAGCACTGCAGTAAGGTGTGTATAGATGGAGACGGTAATGGCAACCTGACCTGGCATGGCCTACCACTCTCTTTACAAGTGCAATATTCCTGTGTTGTTACCACTGCTCTTTATTAGTGGGCAACCTATTTAACAGGCTAGTCATCTGGGGGAAATATTATTATTTTTATTATTATATTATTATTATTATCATTATATATTTTCCACACGCACACACATTCTAAGGCAAATTTGGTCATATGCCACTTCGATTTTTTGGAAGTGTACAAGTCACTTAGCTACCACTTATCTCTCCGAATCTTACTTTGACTTGTAGATTGTTGACATGCCTGCCACATTTCAACCAATTAGTTTCAGATATTTCCCTTTATAAAAACCTCTGCTCAACAATTAACCTTCTACTCTTTTTCACTCTGGTCACTGCTTCTCAGAGCTACAAGCTTTCTTATTTAGGGCTTCTTCACACCAGATGCTTTCAGGTGCATATTTTAAACGAGAGCTTGCACAGCGTGCCTCAGAATGCACATAAACATGGAAGGGAGGAAGAAAACGTAATTTGGTTCCTTTGGTGATCCATATTCCATAGTCCACTTCCTGGTTTAGTATAAAACATCAGCGAGCAATCCAGATTCACTGCACTAATGCACACACCAAGCATCGGAAGTGACCTCAAAGGAAAAAAAAAATCTTTTCCATTAAAAAAACACACTGGAACACATTACGATTGCATTATACAATACAAATATATATAACACGCATTTATAAGTGCACACTAAACATGGGGATTGTGGTGTGAACTAGTCCTTAGAGTATGATCAATCTAGAACATCTCAAGCAATACAGTAGTCAGAAACCCTAGGCTTCAAATGTAAAATAAAAAAGAAGCTTTGAAAAGATTTATCCTTACAGTTTGATATACTTTTTACCCTAGATAGCAGAAAAGAAAACCAGAGTTGGGTCTCCATGTGGAATCATAAAAAATACTGCAATATCCGGTGAATAAATAAATCAAACCTTAGAAACAGAATATAAAATGTCGCAAACCAGATCTGGAAGATTAAAGTTGCATGCATTAGAATCAGTAGTGAATCAAAGGGCCATTGCTAAATTCCAGGTTGCTTGGAATGCTTTTTCTTTGAGCATGTGTGTGACAATGGCACTCTCAGCCTCACCCTGCATAGAGATTTTTTAGCATTCGGGACAACAATCTAATAGCCAGCAGACTGAGAGTGTTCATCACTGGAGTAAAATAACTCCACTGTTAACCCTTTACACACACAAACAGTCACTGCCACCACATGTTTTAACAAAGACAGTCACAGTATCTATTATAGAAATTCTGACCTAGAATTAAGAAATGTCTGCAACACCCAGGGGCGGACTGACAACTCAAGGGGCCCCCCCCCCCGGGCAATAGGGGATCATGGGGCCCCTGTGTCCTTGCCCAAACTCAAAAAAGCCTATGAAAAAGGTACCAGGGGCATCTCATGGGGCCCCCTACTGACCCCGGGCCCTTGGGCAGTGCCTGAGTTTCCAAATGATCAGTCCGCCCCTGGCAACACCCACTGCCATGCCAAACAGGAATGAAACAGATTTCGTATATGCCGCTCCTGGTAAGATCACGTGCCACACTCCACAATCATATCTCATGTGCTGGCTCGGCTCATCTCCACTGAAGCAATCAATTGTACCAGCAATAGGAATGCCACACAATGAGTTGAAAAATTATATTCTTCCTTTATTAAAGTAGCCAGCAGGAGCAAGTTCTATACTGATATGTTTCACATTAGGCACAGCGCTTTCTCAAAGGAATGAAACAGAATTAAATATGGTAGTATTCTTCAAAGTTTACGGATTCTTTAGTTTATAGTTTAAAGCAGAGGTCTCCAAACTATGGCCCTCCAGCTGTTGAAGTACTACAAGTCCCATCATCCCTCTGCCTCTGGGAATCTTGTTTGTGGCTGTCAGACTCTTGCAAGGCCTCATGGAATTTGCAGTTCCTCAACACCTAGAAGGCCATAGTTTGTAGACCCCTGGTTTAGAGCATTTGGAGATGAAGCTTAAAGGATATGTTCACCTTTGGAACATGTTACATGTTCCACCCTTTTTTAGGGTGGAACATGTAACATATTCTCATAGCCACAGCCGCGCCTGACAGATTTCTCCTACAGGGAGAAATTTCCATGTACTATCTGTCAGATTTGAAAACAGTGCTGCCATGCAGGGCTCTGCGCACACGGCTGTGTCATTCATTCACGGACTTCAATGAATGAGTGAACTGCAAGTCCCAGCAGCCTTAACGGCTTGAATGTGGTAGTTCATTGAAGCTTCCTGTCAGTATATATGCTTGCTCATACATCCCTTATGGCAAGCAGATATGCTGATAGGTCTGCAGAAGATGTACTGATCTCTGGTGAAATGCTTTCCAGGCTCCTTTGGACAAAAATAATAAATGCACATATTTTTACCTTCCAAAAAATGTGCATTTATTATTTTTGTCCAAAAGGTGAACTTATCCTTTACCTTTGTTTAAACATATTTTAGGAAAAGTAAACAATGGTGTAAGAAAAATATTTAAAAAAAAAAGATATTGCAAAATAGACAACAGTAAGATAAACTGGTGTAAAAGTCAAAAACTACTTAATAAAGTTCACCTGGTCTTTAGTTCCAGTCCATATTACTGTGATGTAAGTCTAAATCTAACAAAATCACTGGTCCAAAGATATGTTGTATTGTGTCAGTCGCACTCCTTACAGGATCACCAATCTATCCCTTTATTCACATAAAGTAAAAGGTTTCACAGATCGACATTTCGGGAACTCTCAGGATTCCTTTTTCAGACAGACTAATGAACAATTCAGGAACCATGGTTGAATGCGTCTTTTGCAGTTTCACTGTACCAGCCGTTTATACTTACATTTAAGTCAGAGATGACTCTTGGTATACTTGCATATTTTTATTGGAAAATTGAGAGTTCCCAGCTGCCAGCTGCAGGAGTGGACTCTTAAGAGGGCATCACCATGCCAACTCCACCCAATCAAAAGGATTAAGGGGGTGTGTGGTATGAGGGCTGACGTAACTAGTTATATTCCAGCAGACACTTTAATGTCACTTTTCTAATTAGATCCATAATTTAAATAACAATGTTTACAATCCAGCACCCAAAATATTGCACAGAATGAAATCACAATTTGATAAACATAAGACATGATATAGATCTTATGTATAGCTCATAAGATAGGGCTGTCTTGGTCTTGAAAATATTGTTACCTTCTTATGCATTAAGGTAGCCATGTGTTAGAAAGATATCTCCATTACAGTAACCATTATGAAATATGACTGAGCCCTGGATATGTATAAAAGGCCAGTGTCAGGTCCAGTAAGTCCACACTCATCAATGTGTATTCTGCTCGATTATTTTACAACTTATGTACAGTATAATCAGTTATTGGCAGGTGCTGGAATAAGGGACATCCTGCTAATGAGTTTTATAATACCCATTTACGAAAACACCAGACCAATTGATGTTTTAACATATATTTTAGAATAGACTTTCATTGTCTTTAGATATGGTGGCTTATGACCCCCTTTTATAGTCAGTATGCATTAGATCCCATGGAGTGAGTGGTCCTCTGAAGGTTGTAGAGGTTGGCAATTATTATGTTGGGGCTTAATTGGAAGTCGTTTGATGTTTACAGATTCTAGCTAAACAATTTACAGTGACCTGTTTAAAGCTGGCTGTTCAATCTGACTTTGCTGACTTGCAAATTTTCAGTATGACACCCTATTCTCTAATCTCTCTGAGGTTAACTGTACCTCGTTATTGTGACATTGTGTGCTTACAGACAGTGTAAGCTGAAATCAACAGAGTGTAAGAGTTCAATTCAGAGCAGGACAACCCCCTATTATCCAAAAATATTTAGACAGAATAAAAGTGAATAAACCACCTGGCCCGTATGGCATATACCCCCGGGTCCTTAAAGAATTGAGCTCTGTCATTTCAAAGCCATTGTTTCTAATTTTTAGGGACTCTTTAATGACTGGCATAGTACCACTGGATTGGCGTAAGGCCAATGTGGTGCCAATATTTAAAAAGGGGTCAAAATCTTTACCAAGTAATTATAGACCTGTTAGTTTAACTTCTCTAGTTGGGAAGATACTGGAGAGTTTAATAAAAAACCACATAGATGAGTTCTTGCTGGAAAAAAATATTTTAAGCAACAGACAGCATGGATTCATGAAAGACAGAAGTTGTGAAACAAATCTGATTTCTTTTTATGAGGAGGTGAGCAAAACCTTGGACAGAGGGGTGGCTGTGGACGTGGTTTACTTGGACAGAGGGGTGGTGGTGGACTTGGTATACTTGGATTTTGCAATAGTGTTTGACACAGCTCCCCACACGGCTAATGTGTAAGGTAAAGTCTATGGGCTTGGAAAAATCTGTATGTAAATGGATAGAAAATTGGCTAAAAGATCGTATTCAAAGCGTAGTAGTTAATGATTTATACTCTGAATGGTGTAGGGTTGTCAGTGGTGTACCCCAAGGTTCAGTGTTGGGACCCTTATTTTTAATATATTTATAAACAATACAGGGTCTGGGATTAAAAATCCCATTTCAGTCTTTGCAGATGACACCAAGCTGTGCAGTGGAATAACGTCCTTACAGGATGTATTCAACTTACAAGCCAACCTCAATGCACTGTTTAATTGGGCAACTATGTGGCAAATGAGGTTTAATCTTGATAAATGTAAAGTTATGCACTTGGGGGCTAAGAATATGCATGCATACTAGGGGGGGTACAACTGGGGGAATCAATGGTGGAGAAGGATCTGGGAGTTCTGGTAGATCACAAGCTTAATAATGGCATGCAATGCCAAGCTGCGGTTTCTAAAGCGAGCAAAATCCTCTCTGGAGTCTATATCTCTATTAAAAGAGGTATAGACTCCAGAAAGAGAGATATCATAGTACCCCGGCACAAATCATTAGTAAGACCTCATCTGGAATATGCAGCTCAGTTTTGGGCACCAATTCACAAAACAAATATTGGGGAACTGGAGAAAGTACAGAGAAGGGCAACCAAACTGATAAGAGGCATGGAGGAGCTCAGCTATAAGGAAAGATTAGAGGAACTGAATTTATTCTCTCTTGAGAAAAGGAGATTAAGGGGGAATATGATCAACAAGTATAAATACATCAGTGGTTCATATAGTGAACTCGGTGTAGAGCTATTCACCCTGAGGTCATCACAGAGGACAAGGGGGCACTCTTTATGTCTGGAGGAAAAGAAATTTCATCTCCAAACATGGAAAGGTTTATTCACAGTGAGAGTTGTGAAAATATGCAATAGAATCCCTCAAGAGTTGGTTCTGGCCGACACCATGGATTCCTTAAAAAAGTCCTGGATTCTTTCCTAGATACATAGAATATAACTGGATACTAACATGCATAGGTAAAGTTGATCCAGGGAATATCCGATTGCCTCTCAGGGGATCAGAAAGGAATTTTTGTTTCCCTGCAGGAGCAAATTGGATCATGCTGTGCTGGTTTTTTTTTTTTGCCTTCCTCTGGTTCAACTGTGGGTATAGGATTATAACTTTTTTTTTTTAATGGTTGAACTGGATGAACTTGTGTCTTTTTTCAGACAGACTAATTATGTAACCTCCTTGGCTCTGTAGAATCTGATGTAGATGAGAGGAGGCTGTTGGTGCAAAACCTAATGGAAAAGATTTAAACATGTGGGCACTGCCCCTCCCTCTCCCAGTCTGAGTACTGCCGGACAAGTTAATAAAGGTGGCTGATATCAGGAAATGTAGGTACTTATAATAGTTGCATTTAAAATACTTTCAAAATATTTTGAATGAATACATACCTGCAAACATTGGTGCTCTTCATATATAAAGCTCAGCTTTAAAAGATACAGTAAGTATACCCCAAACAAAAATCTATTATATTGCAGATAACCAGTCCTGATGTAGTGGCTGTATTAGGTTTAATTTTTCAGGCTGAGAATATTTTCAGCAAGTACAGGTAATTCTTGTTGGTCTTTTCAGAAATACAGTGTCCTTGTTATTTCCTGCAAATTGAACTAAACTGCAGACAATGTTATTTATTATATGTAAACCTGTTATCTCAATATCCCTCGTTTATGCAGATGAGTTAAGGCAGACATAGTTGTAGTCAAGCCTTGTGCCAACCATAGATTTCTCCATATATACAGTGGAGGGAATAAAATAGCGTAAGATATGTGTTGTTCACAGAATTACCAGGCGAAAAAAGGAAATAATGAAGCCACCTTATCCAACGACTGGTAGGCTACGAAAAAATTAAATTTTTGGGATTTAGATATTCTTAAGTCTCCTTTCACATGGGGCATACAAAAGCGGACACCCATGAGGAGCCATGTTGTCAGGGTACTGTCTATACAGAGGCACACGAAGACCTGCCATTCCTGCCAGCACATTACATGGCTGCAGGAATGTGCCCTGGTGCACAACGTGTGCGTGTCGGAACATGCTTGTGCATAGCTGTGCACACTCCCAGCCCAGACTGGCATAAAATGGCCTTTATAAGGAAGCCAGTCACCCTTTGTGATAGCTGGTTGATTTTCAGCTCTCCTGTGCATTTGTTGCTGTGAAACCCTTGCATCTCTGGATACCCAGTTTCGACTTGGATTGCCTCTGGATCTGTCTTCTGCCTGTCTTCTGATCTGACCCCAACTTGTTTGACTGATTGACTCTCTCTGCTTTCTTGTGTATGACCCTTACTAGCCTCCTCACTATATCTGCTTTTAACCACACCTGGTACCTGACCTTGGCTTTGAACCAGCTCCTCCCCTGATTTATGCTCTTCCTGAGACCTGCTACTTTCCAGGTGCCACCTGTCTGCAGATACCTTTACAGTGCCTCAGCTGTATACCTGGATATCTCCTCTGACAATATTCCAGACAGAATGTCACTATAAGTATTTCTAGCAGGCGACCCATGCTTCTTTGAGCCTAAATCCTCCTGTTCCACCTTCGGGGGAGTCTGGAACTTAGTCACAAGGGAAGCCCTCTCACCATTGGCCTCCAGCACCAGGTATGCAATATATGTTGACCTGTGCAGGGATGCACAGGTAGTCCTATTGATGTTACCTGGAATGCAGTAGCTGCATGGATACTGCTCTCAAACTGACATCTGCGCTGGTGTTGGTGCACGAATCCACAAATGCACCCAGGGTAAACACAGCTCTCCCTTGGGTGAACACTTTTGTATAAAGCCTTAGGAGAAATTGGGAATAGTAAGGACAAAAACTGTCTTACTCAAAATGATATGTGTATGTCAATAATATAGTTGGAGTTCTCCAAAAAAGTTAGATAATATGTAAACAGAAGTTCAACAAGTTATGAAGTTTTTGCATCTCCAAGCAATTTAGCCAAACAGAAGAACTTCACCACCTTTCCATATACTAACACTGGTCACATGGGTCAGTCAGCTTAATATACTGTAATGCAGTCTTGCTCAACCTTTTCAATGCAGAAGAACCCTTGGCATAACTTTGCGGTCGCAGGCAACCCCTGCTAAAATGACTTTATCTACAATTCATGATACATTAGTGGGATAGTAAGAGGTAAGAATGCTCCTTACACTTGTGGTCATTGAGAAGAATTACCCCCTTGCAGATTGCTAAAAAGATCAATGGTGTCAGTGGAAATTTATCTGAGAGGAAAAAATTGCTCAAGGAACCCCTGACAACCACTGGAGGAACTCTAGGGTCCCACTGAATCTTGGTTGAGAAACCTTACTGTAATGGCTTAAACCTAGTTTGTTCCAAAATAACTCAGCTCAGTCGAAGGTGAAGGGGTAGGGTACTTAGGGACACTATCATTAAGGTGCATATCCAAATATCATGATATTGTTAATTTAAGTTATCCCTATTAGATGTAAAAAAAAAACACATTTAATTCATCATCTGCAAAAGATCAAACTAAAATTATAATATTAAATCAAATATGCTGTGTTTGGTTTAAATAATCTCAATATGTGTTAAGGTTTTGGTACCCAAGTATAGATTTTTATTATATACTGTATGTACATGGGGACATCCATATTTGATCACTACAAATACAGGCTCTACTTCCAGTTTAGCTGTTCTACATGGTAGTTTTGCTTTACTGCTTTCATTTCTTTCAAAGTAAGTCTATAAGTCTGATTCGTACAAAAAACACATTCCCGGTGTGGCTTATACAGCATATTATCTCAACAGCTAATAACCAGGGAGAATAAATGAGGCTGTCGAGTACACTCGTTTCTAGCTGGTAATTTACAAATTGAATATAATAAAATATATGTAAGAGCAAATGTGAAAATATTATATTATTATAATACTTTAATACCGGGGTAATGGCATCTAGCTACAGCCATAACCCCTGTATTAAACTGTAAATTAAAGACGTATTTTCCCAGCTAGGTGGTTGGCAAATGCAAGCTACCATTTCTATGCTTAACCTTTCACAAGAGAATTGCGCTAGCTACTGTTTGTCGCTCTCTATACACATTATAACACATTCATAAATTCATAAATTAGTCAAAATACATATTTCTAATGCTCTACTGCAAAGTCATAATTATATGAAACTAATAATTTCCATAAATAAAATATTTTGATAGTATTCTCATTTCTTTTAATTAAAATGAGCATGTTGGTCTTTATAAAGTTTAAGTACTAACACCCCTGTATTGTTTTTTAGTCTCTTTAGGGTGCCCTAAATCTTTTTCACAGGAAAAAAAATTACTGATATGACAGGGGGCAGAGCTAAGGTAGATGCAAAGCAACTTTATTTATAAAGAGCCTTTTTACTGCCACAATTGGCTGTCTCCTTGATCACATGACAAGGAACCACACAGATTAGCACCTGGCCTTTGCTATAGGGCCAAAGTCACATTATGTTCACAAGCCTTGGTTCCTACTTGGAAATCCATTGGTCTAGCCATTCCCAAGTTGTGTGGAGACCTACGGCTGGGTTGTCAGTGTGAACAGTCCTAAGACTCATAACATGCTCTGAGGATTGTGGGCTTAACCACATTATTAGCATGTCAATTTTTTAACCAGGCAGGATACCAAGGTCACTGCTGGCAGCCTGAAAGGTAGATTTACACCCTCTGTAGTTCTCAGGCCAGCTGTCAAACCTTGTAAGCCCAGTGCTTGTACATTGATGGTATACCATGTATCTAGCAAAGTCTGACATGCGTGGCTTAGGACAGTATGGAGTAGCAAAAGTGTTTAAATAAGGAACAGGTTCATTGCTATGGCAAAATGAGACTCTAGAACAATGTTGCCAGGAGAGAGATCATTAACCTGATAAGGTGGTAGTGGTTTGGCTTGACTGATGACACTTGGGTTGATTGTTTGTCTTCCTGTAGCCAGAGGCACATATGGTCTGGTATAGCATGATGGTTCTGCTTAATAGCTAGAAAGAATAGGATGTTTGACACATTCATAAGCAGTCATAGTAGTACCAAGAGGATGACACAGTAAAGAAATGTCAGTATTGCCAGGAGCATCAGAGGTGACTGAGAATATGCTTCTCTGGTTTTAGACATAATCCACGCCAGTCCAACGATGACAATGTATGTCTCATCTGAGATGCTGGTTTCTCCAGACCTAGTGTGGATAGTCTTGTACTGGTTAAAATGTACTCTCAAACTGGATCTAGTACTTTCCACTGGGCCTGCTCAAATATCTTTCACACCTCCATTGGCAGTTTGTATATTTTCATCTAAGAACATTATCATCTTGGTGGAGTGCAGAGTGTAGCCTTTGATCTATTCAGCATATTGTGATGTCACACATGGAAACTGGCCATTCAGCAATATTAAATGGAGCGGTCTATAATCTCAATATTGTTTTTCCTTGTTTTAGGGAACTAGCTTAGTCACTAGTTCCAATTTATACTTTAATCTGGTTACAATTAGGAAAAAAGTTATTGGAACAGCTCAAACAACTAAAGAACAGATGTCAAGAAATGACATGAGGATGAGCAATTTAGCTGCACATTACAGATTGTGTAGTGCTGTGTGTCCTGACCACAAATTCAATCCTAAACTTAACTGGGAAAAAGTGTGGACAGAGGACACGGTAGATCTAATGACTGAAACGGAAGCTTTTGCTTATTGCTTTTTTACTGTTCTATTTAGTAGTAGTAAAATTGTACTCACTTTATTTATTCATTGTAAACTCAATGAAACATTCATTAAAAAGCACCTTAATAAATTCAGTGCAAACTAAAGCAAAAGACTATTATTGCTTGTTCTTGTCATAAAGCATAAAAATCAAAAATAAATCTGCCTGTCCCGGACAGCATGCAGTAGAGAGGACTGCTGCTATCTTTGTGTATGTAGGGGCCCCACTGCAGATGTCCAACATGCCTCCTACTAAGTCAGAGTTAGAACTCTTCAATCGTCAAAGTTCACACTTGTGCTGATTGGAGAGTTCTAGCTCTGGTTTAATAGGGATCAGGGGCGGACTGACCATTCGAGCACTCAGGCGCTGCCTGAGTGCCCGGGATCAGTAAGGGGCCCCATGAGATGCCCCTGGTACCTTTCATAGGCTTTTTTGAGTGCGGTTTGAGTTTGGGTGAGGACACAGGGGCCCCATGATCCCCTATTGCCCAGGGGGCCCCATGAGTTGTCAGTCCGCCCCTGATAGGGATGCACCAGAATGAGAATACTCCTCCCTGAGAAGACAGGCTGCACTATAACAACACATCAAGAGAGGTGAACCAGATTAAAGTAAAAAAAAAAAGTTTTTTTTAGTTTTGAACAGAATGGTGTTTACACAACAAATGCTCATTTTTGCCCCTTTCACTACCAGAGCCATTTTTTTCTTTCATTTTTTGCATTCATTAACTGCTTTAAGACCGCCTACAGTACTTTTACTATGGGAGGGTGGCACGGGCAGGCTCAGCACTGTAAATATATATTGCTTCCCACATGCCCTGTCGGGCATGCAACGTGTCGCTTCTGTAACAGATTATGGTTCCCAGTATGGTTCCTGGGTATGCAATCACATGATCACAATCTGTACACAATTGTTATAAGTTAGTTTCATTCATAACAGCTCTGCTTTCTGTAGTGATGCTGTGACAGGCTCACAGCTATCACATGGTACATGGCACGCTGTACCATGCGATTAGATGTATCCAATCACAGCATGTCAACAGAAAACAAGTTGTCATGAATAGAAACCCATAAATAACAGTTCAAACAATTGTTGTTACAGTGATAATCATTGTAATAGAAATACATGGTGAAAGTATGTGAAAATGTGAGAAAAAAGAAAAAAAATGTAAAAAAAGAAAATTTAAAAAAAAAATGTAATTAAAAAAATGATATCCCTGATCACTGCCACAACAGTCATAATGATGCTGTACTGCACTGGTGACAATACGTAAAGAAAAAAATAGTGAAAAAAAAAAACAAATTGTATTTAATTTCTTCATTTTCCAAAAAATTGTAACAAAAAATTGCAACTTCAAAAAAACTTGCCATGCCTCTTACTAAATACCTTAGACAGTCTACTTTCCAAAAAGGGGTCATTTGGGGGACATTTATACTGTCCTAGTGTTTTCGGACCTCAAGAAATGAGATAGGCCGTCAGTACATCAGAACTGATCGATTTTTGAATATATATACTTGTTTGTAGACTCTATAACTTTCACAAAAACTAAATAATATACACTGATTTGGGTTATTTTTACAAATTTCAAGAAGTGGAAACTGCATTTATTTTTCAACTTACTCCCCTGTTACATTTATAAATGTATCCCAGCATTTAACTAATGCCTAGAAAGCTTCAGCAATGAAAGATTTGTCAGTACGCTTGAACCATCCTAGCACAGCGTGCTTTGCTTTGTCACCAGTGCTGAAATGCTAACCACAGAAAGATTCGCCTCTTGTGCAATTTCAGGACAGGTTATCCAGGATCAGGCATTCCACACACTGAATGCTCACAGGAATGATTGCTGTGAGCTGGGAACCACCACCGCCGAGATCGGCATTGACAGACGTACGGTCATCTTTGAAATGTTTACACCATTCAAATGTCTTACTGCGGCTGAGCACCTCATCAGCGTGCTGTGCTTGAAGTCTTTTGTAGATATCCACGGGTTTTACGCCTTCCTTCACAAGAAATGACATTACTGCAGGCTTTTCCATGCACAAACTAAAATTGTTGACTGCCATTTTGATTACCGGTCTCTGGACTGGCCCTCGACATGTACACCACCTATCATTAATAAGACACAATTGCCACTTACTGCTGCTTGTAATACCGCCACGCCAGCATCCCTTTTTATGGTTGTAAAATTAAAAGTCCCAGTTTGACTTGAATGTCCCTTGTAGCAAAAAATTTAAAAACCAGTGGTGATCAAATCCCACCAAAATAAAGCTCTATTTGTGGGAACAAATGCTAAAACTTTTCATTTAGGTACAGTGTTACATGACCGAGCAACTTCCAGTTAAAGTAGAACGGTGCTGAATAACAAAAAATTGCCTGGCCATGAAGGGGGCAAAACCTTTCAGAGGTCAAGTGGTTAAAATGAACATTTTGGGCCGGAAGCTTAGTTAAAACCTCCAAAACATTATATCCAGTATTTTCTGAAAGCAGAGACTCTAGAAAATAAAATAGTGGTAGTTGCAATTTGTTATTTTATGTCAATTGCACTACTATTTATGAAATCTATATTTTCACACACGCAAATTAATTTTGGCACATACAAACGCAATATAATAATTTCTAGTAAAATAAAAAAGATGAGGTTGTGTTGAGTAAATAGATACCAAAATATGACAAGCATTGAAATTGTACCCACCATAAATCAGTGATAAACTATGGCAACCAAAAAAATGTTTAGGCAATGTACCCCAATGGAGTGCAAACTCCATTGAAGGTAATCCAGCACAGATCAGACATGGGGCCAGGGAAAGACCGCACCGAAACCAGAAGTGACTAGAAACTCATTGTTCTCAACTCCCCGCCAACAACCACCATGATGGTCCCAGACACCCAGGAAAAGCCTTATAGCCCAGAATACATTTGGAGGTGGGAGCAATGGTGTGAGGAGAGGGGGAATGTGGCTGTGTGTGGAAATGAAAGCCAACATTTGGCTGAAGAAAGGTAATCAGACTATTGAAGCCAAGAGTCAGTATACTGTACAGACTGATGCTGCCATTGCTGACACTGCCAATGTAAACCTTATATCCATGTCAGGGAAAAAGTTAAAACTGCATAATGGCTACTAGCATCATCACACTGTATATTTAACATCAAAATCATCATCATTTTGTCTACAAACCCCTGGTAATTAGGAATGGGCCAATCTGTTTAATTGCTTGCCCTGTTAGACATCATGTGGCATCTTACCAGGATTGCGCCTCCATGCCATGGAATGATCTGACACCCGCTGACAGATCAGTGTAGTGGGCCACTGCCAGTACCATGTGATTGCTGTGACCAATCATAGCAGTTCACATGGAAATTGTACCCAATGAATGGCTTCCATTCATAGCAATTCATTGCGTACTATTGTGTTGATCTCTGTGATTGGTCACAGTGATCACATGGTACAGGCAGGGCCAATCACATCTGTACCATGTGATTAGCTGTGGCCAATCACAGCTAATCGCAACAGTACATACAGAAGCATTCATAAAAAACAGTTGCTTATAACCGTGAGTATGAAAAAATCCTGATCACCTCTCCAGAGTAGTGCAGTGTTACTATGGTGACACAGAACTACTCTGATGACGGAAAGTAAAAAAATAAAAAACATATATAAAAAGGAAAAAAATTGAATAAAAAATAATTATTTTTTTTTTACATATTGTGACCAGTCAGTGTCATTGATCACAGCTACCACAGCTACACAAGTCATATGATGATGCTGTACTGCATTGCTGACAGTATCAATAAAAAAAACTATTGTGACCAGTCAGTGTCATTGATCACAGCTACAGAAGTCATATGATGATGCTGTACTGCACTGCTGACAGTATCAATAAAAAAAACTATTGTGAGAAATATTTACAACTTCAAAAAACATGAAGTTGTAAATTACTAAATACCTCAGACTATCTACTTTCCAAAAAGGTGTAACTTGGGGGATATTTGTACTGTCGTGGTGTTTTTGGGGCTCAAGAAATGAGGTCATCAGAACGGATCGATTATTAAATATATACAGTATACTAGTTTGTAGACTCTATAACTTTCACATAGTCTAAATATTATACACTGATTTGGGTTATTTTTACCAAAGAAATGTAGCAGAATACAATTTTGCCTAAATGTATGAAGAAAGATTATTTGTTTGCAAATTTTTATAACCAAAACAAAGAAAAACATGTGGTTATTTTCAAACATTTTGGTCTTTTTTCATTGATTTAGAAAGTTCTATTTTATGTGAACAAAATTATAAAAATGTCATTTGGGTGTGGTGTTGCATGACTGAGTAATTGCCATTCAAAGTGTAACAGCACTGAACTGAAAATGGCCAGGGCAGGAATAGGGTGAAATTGTCTGGTATTAAAGTGGTTAAAATCTGAATCTGGAGTTTGGAAAATCCCATTTAAGTCTATGAGGTGAATCCTGTTAGTATATTCTGGTGATTTTTAGGGCTAATAGGCAAACTACTGTCATAAAAGGCACTGCCCAGGGTGGCTATATAATAATACAAGAAGAAAAAAAATACAGTATTGAAAAAACACAAATCCTTTAACTAATATGTTTGAGGGTTGTCTTGAATATGTATGCGACATTATAGAACACAGAGTTAAAGCGGGTCTTTTCCTGTAATTAAAGATAGGATTCGATGTATGACCTAGTTCTGGTCCACTTTCATGAATGTCACTATCTGAACCAGGTAATCAGATGAAGTTGTATCAGCTTGTCTTGTAATATGGGCCAGCTGTAGGCACTGATGTCAGCAGTAAAGGACTACTGTGTGCATCACACTAAAAGGGCTTGTTACTTCCAAAATATTACATATGTTCTGCGCTTAAGGGTTGGAACAGGGGAAACTAGTGAACAACTGAAATTTAAATTTCACATTGGAAGTTCTCAGAATGTCAGACAGATGGTTATTGTTGCTGATTCAAAATGACTCAGTTGGGAAGATGGCCAACTTTTAAGGTCATCTCTCAAAAAAAAGTTTAGTAACAAAATAAAATGATCTGAAATGTATTTGGATAATTCAGATATGGAACTGATATAGAAGTGATTCGCATTTCAATGCTAATGCTACTCCAGAGAAATTTTCCTTCTTTCATCTAATGCAATTTATGGTGTCTGCCAATGTATGTATTTCACATTTAACTTGTTGGAACCGGGGCCAGTAACATTATTACAAAGAAGAGAGTTAGTGAGGAAAGGTTTGGACAGATTCTGTTCAGATAATTTGTTCTCCAGTGGTAGGTCTGTACGTTCATCTAGTACTCTACGAAGGTGGGCATGTAGGGACTTACCTCAGGTTTCCCTCTATGGTGTTCTGAGTCATGGAATGTCAGAGATCATACTGCAGGTCTTCAATACCTCTGTCATTACACTAAGCTAGTATATTTTAAAATAAGAATGAAACATGCTTTTTAAATGCTAAGGGGTCAGCCTGAAAGCAAACGTGTGCATGAATATAAAATACCCCCAACTGTATTAATTTTAAAAAATCCATAAAAATATTTTATTAGTTCCTTAGTTTATCTTAGTCTCCTGGAGCTCCCTGGATAGAAGGACTCAGAGTAGGAGTGGAAGAAGCAACTCTGTAATCCAGTCAGGATTTACTAAAATCCACAGTGCACAGGGAGCTGGCTGATAGGAGGTATGAGAACAGGGCTGACCTCATCAGCGTGAAGTTGATCCTTCACTATCCAGTTACAGGCTGGGGCAGTACTTGACCAAGGAGTATTACTTAATTTAATGTAGAGAAAAGCAAAGTCAGAACCATGTCTATATAAGAATTCTGTCTGAACAGAATTGTTTGGCAGGTAAGATAGTTCAAGGAATTCAAATGTGAATGCTGCTATCTACCCACACTTCCACCCGGAGAAAAGCATAAGAAGGATTACAAATGATGCCTCATACACACAATGAGAATATCGGATGAATGATCATTCTTTTTTTTTTTTCGTAAGTCTTATATTGAAAACCATTAGGTTACTAATTCTCGCACGACAGAATACAACTTCAGAAGTGATGTAATGTGTTGTATTATATTGTAATGTATTCTTTTGTTTCCTAATATGTGTGGTCTTCAGATTTTTCTCAGACACATACTGTACTGATTAAATGAAAATCATTCATTCTGGTATCGTACATGAAAAATGTTCGTGCTTCTCACTACGTATAATTTCACATGAACTGTTGTGATCGGATGTCGGAAGCTGTATACTAACGATCAGATTATCGAACGTTCGCTTCGAAAGCAGTATTTTTAACCCATTGCAGCCAACGTCACACAAATACGTGGCCTCACAGAACTGGGCTTTTTTCCGTGGGGCTGCATATTTGCTTAACTGTCTTTGTGCGGTGCGCTCCCAGCACAAAGACCAGGGTGTTACTGTTCTAACGATCGGGACCTGGGACTCCTGATTCTGGGTCACTTGACCGCTGTGATAGCCGCTGATTGGCTATCACAGTGATCAGTCACTTTGAAGCCCTCACTCTTGTTTTTTTTCTCTCTGAATGAAGGAGAGAGATACATTGTATCCATCTCTCTCTCCTTGCATAGAGAAAAAGAAAAAAACAACTGTTTGTAAAAAAAAGATAGATAAATAATAAATAAATACATATTAACAAATAAAAGAACAAATAAAGAAAAAATACCTAGATCAAAGTTTGATCTAGTTCAGTGCCAGGGTTAGTGTTTGGGTCAAGGTCAAGGTCAGGGTCAAATATCAAGGTCAAAGGTCAGGGTTTTAAATTACTAGTATTATTATTGGTATCAGTGTCAGTGTGTTTTAGGTAAAAAAAAAAACAAAAACAAAATGCACACTATTGTTTCTGGTCTGTAGTACAGGTACAAACAGCAAATAACATACATATATGGTATCGCTGCAATCATCAAGAGCTGGAAAATTTATTTTTGGTTGTTCTTTGGTGGTGGGTTATGGTAGTAACAAGAAACACATAGTTGCCATTTAGCATGAAATGAAAGCCCAATTTGACCTGAAAAAAACAAGGTATAATTCACCTGGATGTACAAAGTAGTTGTGATGATATGTACAGTTTTACTAACACATTTTCTGATCGTGTGTACTAGGCTCAAAAAGTATGTCTGCTGCCTTGTGTTACATGTCTATGCATTTTTTTTTGCAAAATTAGAAACCTTCTCCAGATTATTTTCTATTTTTGAAGAAACATTATCTTCAGTTTTTATGAATTGTTCAACTTGCATCAGTACTAGAAGACTATACTTGTAATACTCAAATGGCAGGCTTTAAGGTGAATCCCTGCTTTGCCCATGCGGGGCAAAAAAAAGGATCGCTTAACTACTCTTAGGATCCCATGTACTTGTATCCTGCAATGCTAATTTGATCATATATGGGGAAACTACACAGAGTCAAAACTAAGTAAATCAGTACAATTTATTATAATCAAAAGTGTACAAAGGACATAAAACAAAAATACAGCATCCTATACACAAAGTGGAAACTAACAAATTACTTACATAAATATCTACAGAAAAAAATTTGAATCGGGTAAAGAAGGATTCAACAAGAGTACAAAGTAACACAAAGCATGATAGGTCAGAAATGGGGAACAGAGCAGGTAGCAGGTCAAGAGTAACAGATTCAGAATATACACACAGGTGAAATACATAGGTACTGTGTGTTTCCTGGGGTGGGGCTATTAAGCCTCCCAGCAGCCAGCAACAGGAGGTATCTAATTTCTGGCACCTGCTGAGGAACATTGGAAGTTTGGGGACCACAGTGCCACTAGCAGAAGTTCTAGTTCCTTACAGCCCCCCCTCCTTTAAGAAGTGGCCTCACCATGTTCCAACAAGCTTTGGCCAAAAAGTCCTTGGTACTCCTGTATAACAATCGTTGTAAAAAGACAGCCCTTAGAAAGTTACTAGCATTTTAAAAAAAATCAGCATTCCTTTATTATGTAGCACAAGGAATTTCTGGGAAAGCTTGGTTCCAAATATGTCTATCAAGAGGACTCCCTACTGCTGGGGTCCAGTAACAGGCTAGGTGCCCTGCCACTGAGGTCTGATAGCAAACTAGGTGCCCTGCCACTAGGATTTAGGGGCCATCTAAGTGTGCTACAGGATGTCAAAAGACAAACTGATGTACAGGACTTTGGGACCAAAGGGGGGCGCAAGACTTCTGGAGCAGAAACAGGGTGCTAAGTCTTTGAAACAGAGGTGGAGTGCATAACTTCAGGAATGGAGATAGGGTGAAAAGTCTTTGGAGCAAAGTCAATGTGCAAAACCACTGAAGCAGCAACAAGGTGCAAGGCTTCTGAAATAGCTAGACTTTTGGAGCAGACTCAGGGTACATGAATTCAGAAGTAGAAATGGGATGCTTGGCTTCTGGTGCTGAGATGGGGTGCAAAGTATTTGGAGCAGAGTTGGGGCAAGGCTTCTGGAGAAGCCTTAAGTAGTTTTGTAGCAGAGTCAGGGAGCAGAGCAGCTTTGAGAAATGGTCAAAAACACCTCTTGGCTGAATGAGCAAGTTTGTCCAAAGGATAAATATTATATTTTATAAAGAGTGGCTGCAGTCACAGCAACAGCTGATACAGTAGAGGATTGGCTGAAGACTAGCACAGAGACAGACAGGACTGAAACAGCTGGTACAGAAATGGACTGGACTAGAACAACTGTCATGGAGTCAGGCTGGACTGAAATGGCTGGCACAGGGAAAGGCTGGAATGGAGCTGGTGGCAGAGAGACAGGCTGGACTGATCTGGGGCACAGGTTGGCAGGTGATCACACTGGTGTGTGGTTGGAAGGCAAGCTAATTGGTTGAAGACTGGCAATGATACAGGCTTAATAGAGGTGAATGGTGAGAAAGACTTGTCAGAGGTTGGCACAGTAACATGCTGAACTAAAGCGGGAACAAGTTTGGAGAGGATGGAGACTGAATGTGGCAGAGGATCTTGCTGATCAGTGGCTGAGGCTGTGGCAGTGACTGAATAGTGTGGGTTGGAAAAAACTTTTGCTTCTTTTTTTGGTTTGGTCACTAACTACTACTGGTAATTGCTATGAAACTGATTAGGCTGTTTTGTTTGTGGGAGAATTGGAACATCAGTGGGAATCTGAGAGTGCATGGTACCAGTGGCTGGATAGGGTATCTGAGGGACTGCCATAGGTAATGGGGTTTTGTATAGAAAATTCAAGTGACCAGTGACGGGGCTGTACAACTAGTGTGAACAGGAACAGGTTGTAAAGTAGGGTATTGATATATGGTTGGCAGTAAGGCGTGGTTGTTATGGGTGATGGAGATGTAGACATTTGGGCAGAATTGTATCCAGAGAAAGGAATGTATAAGTGTAGATGTGTGGCCGTCATGTCTGACCAGGTTTGGAGTAGAGTTCGAACAAAATTAAACTTACAATTCCCCTGTCTAACAAGAGCATGTACAGTGTTAATACAATCCAGTAGGGCCTCTCGTGAATATACAAAATAGCATTCATAGAAAAAAGAATCTTCCAATTATCACACCAGAGACACTACCTGAGACACTGTAAAGAGGAGTGAAAAATCATCACCACTAGCATTACCTCTAGAGTTACCAGACAAAGCCAGCTCAGACCAGATCTAAATCCGTGGCTGAATTTCATCATATGTAATACATCCCTGATCAACAAAGCAATGAGCCAAACAAAGTATTCCAGCAACTGCTTACTGGTTTGGTCCTGAAATATCTGACGGTTATATTCCCTTTCTTCCTTCCCTAGCAACATATAATAAAAGACATTATTTAGATGCATCTTGATAGAGGATTCCTACAACAAAACAACTTGTGAATGCCAGCAAACTATTCACAGGTCCCCCGCGTAGCCAGCCTGGTCATTTGGCCTCAGTACTATATCAGGATAACATGTGTTGGTATCCAACAGTGCTAGTGTGACCAGTAGGGATTAGCTTCAAGTTTGTGTTCAATATGAGTTGTTCCCCAGCTTGTTCGCAATTTGTGGAATGAGCTAACAAGCTATGTCATCAGGAAACCAGAAACAAATCTAAATTAAAAAATACAATGATTATAAACACAAGAACACAAGTGACTTTAACCTAAATACAACAACCTATAAACGACCCAGTGAACATGCGTGCAAAGTGGAAACTATCTTACTACCTATGTACATAGTTCAAAGTAACAGACAGCAAGACATATCAGGAATGGGGATCAGTTCAGGTAGCAGGTTCATGGAATAACAGATTTAGAGCATGTAAGTACACAGCTAAACTACCAAGTCACTGTTTGACATCTAAAGTGGGGCTAAATACTCTCCCAACAGACAGCATTAAGTGGCGACTAATTGCTGGGATTTGCTGACTGCTTAGAAAAACAAGCATTTGGACATTGGAACTACACCATTCAAGTATTGGGTGTTCTAGTTACTGAAAACTGACAACTATTCTCCTCCCCGGCAAAACTGAATCATTTTTCCTTGTTCCCATGCCACTCTGTTAAGCTTCTAGAACTTGTGAGAAATATTCAGCATTTTTAGGTATTGGTGAACATGCTACCTAATCCTCCTCTTACATGTAACAACGCAAGGTGCCTTGTGATTGGTCTAGTGCTATCACATGGGGCCAGAGAAAGAGTTCGTAACCCTGTGTAGACTCCAACACTTACAATTAAGACCAGGTTCACCCTGATGTGGTGCGGGAAACGCTGCAAATCTTGTGTGCATTTCCTGCACCTCATTGAGATTGCATGGTGTTCATGCAATCTGGTGCGGGTGTCAATGTTAAATTAATGACACCATGACACAGATAGCAAAACGTTATGCGATTGCCAGAATTTGCATCGCATGGGTGAGAACACCCATGCAATGAGATTCAAGCACAGGTAAAAAAAAAGGGTCCTGCGCCCTCTTGGTGCGGATGTGATGCAATTTAAGCCATACTAAACGTGTGGCTCATATTGCACCGCACAGACATTGCATGTATTTCGCACAGGAATGCGGTGCGATTCCTGTGTAAATTAAATGTGGTGTCCCACACGGCATTAGTGTAAACCCAGTCTTAAGGGCTTTCTTTTCCAAAACTGTGGATTTAGGTTAAACTTTTGTCCTGCCCTACATTGACATGTAGATTAAACGAATCCTATCATACAATATAATATTGGGGATAGTGTTAGCCAGAACTACAGAAGGAAAATATTTGGGGTTCTCACTTCAGATCATTTCAAAAGCAGCAAAAAGCATGGGCAGGCAGTGGGGAAAGCAAAAGGAATTATGGGGTTCATGCTAGAGGGAATGTATAAAGGTAACAGTGGAAAGTATTATTTTAACCACCCCACTTACCAGCTGTTTTAGCGAAATGGCCAGTGGAGGTGCTTTTTCCTCTGATGGTTATATTCCCTTTCTTTCTTTGCTAGCAAAACATAAGACATCATTACCAGACATGGTAGTGAAATAGCCAGTGTCTCTTACTGAATACCCTGGGGTGTCAGCTTTCCCAAAAGGGGTCATTTTGTGGATGTTTCTTCTGTCCTGGCACTCCACAACCCCTACAAATGTGATAGTCTGAAAATCAAATTTGTAATCTATATCCCTTACCAGAGAAGCTAGGACTAGCAGAATGTGTTTGGGGTGTAATTATAAGTATACGCATGCTGTGTGTTTGAAATATCTTACTAAAATCACAACTGTGTGGGAAAAGTTTAATTACTTTGTTCATTTTATTAAAAAAATGTGGCACAAAATGAGATCTTACAAATACTTTCCATGCCTCTTACCAAACACATTGGGCTGTCTTCTTTACAAAAAGGGATCATTTTTGCTGTGGTCATACTGTTCTGGTATTTTAGGGTCTCAAGAAATGCAATAAACAGTCAAAACTCCAGGGTTCAAAAAATGTCACAAATATAGTTTGTATACTCTATAACTTTAACACAGGCTAAATAATATATACTGTACCTTTTGCTTTTTTTTTTTTCTTACCAAGAAGATATACACCATATTGCCAAAAGTATTGGTACGCCTGTCTTTACACGCACGTGAACTTTAATGGCATCCCAGTCTTAGTCCATAGGGTTCAATATTGTGGTGGCCCAACTTTTGCAGCTATAACAGCTTCAACTCTTCTGGGAAGGCTATCCACAAGATTTAGGAGTGTGTCTATGGGAATGTTTGACCATTCTTCCAGAAGTTCATTTGTGAGGTCAGGCACTGATGTTGGATGAGAAGGCCTGGCTCGCAGTCTCCGCTCTAATTCATCCCAAATGTGTTCTATCAGGTTGAGGTCAGGACTCTGTGCAGGCCAGTCAAGTTCCTCCACCCCAAACTCACTCATCTATGTCTTTATGGACCTTGCTTTGTGCACTGGTGTGCAGTCATGTTGGAACAGGAAGGGGCCATCCCCAAACTGTTCCCACAAAGTTGGGAGCATGAAATTGTCCAAATGATGCCTTAACCCCTTTGCGCCGACATCACACAAATATGCGGCCTCACAGAGCTGGGATTTTTTCTGTGGGGCCATATATTTGTGTACCTGTCTTAGTGCTGGGAGCGTGCCGCACAGCGTTCTAACATTTGGGACCCAGGAATACCGATTCCAGGTCACATGATCACTTTGATAGCTTCTGATTGGCTATCACAGTGATCAGTCACTGTACAGCCCAACCCCTCTTGTTTCTTTTTTCTCTCTCTGAATGGAGGAGAGAGATTCATTGTATCTCTCTCTCCTTGCAGAGAGAAAAAAACACAAAAAACTGTTTCTAAAAAAAAGATAAATAAATAGACAAATAAATAATAAAATAAAACATAAAGAAAAAATACCTAGATCAAGGCTTAATCTAGCTCAGTGCCAGGGTTAGTGTTTGGGTCAAATGTCAGGGTCAAAGGTCAGGATTTTTTTTTTTTAATTGTATCAGTGTCAGTTAGTGTCAGTGTGTTTTAGGTAAAAAAAAAGCAAAAAACAAAATGTGCACCATTGTTTCTGGGCTGTACTGTGGGTACAAACAACAAATAACATACTCATATATAGTATCACTGTGATCATCAAGAGCTGGAAAAGTTATTTTGGGTTGCTCTTTGGTGGTAGGTTATGGTAGTAACAACAAACACACAGGTAAATTTAAAAAAATTGTTTTTTTTTACTATTTTGGGCCAGTTTTCCTTTAATAATAAAAAAGAATCAAGAGATATCCATTACCATTTACCACCAAATGAAAGCCCAATTTGTCCTGAAAAAAACAAGGTATAATTCACCTGGATGTACAAAGTAGTTGTGATGATATGGATGGTTTTACAAACACATGTCAAAGTTGCAAAATTGTGCTTAGGCGTGAAGGGGTTAAGATTTCCCTTCACTGGAACTAAGGGGCGAAGCCCAGCCCCTTAAAAACAACCCCACACCATAATCCCCCCTCCACCAAACTTTACACTTGGCACAATGCAGTCAGGCAGGTACTGTTCTCCTGGCAACCACCAAACCCAGACACGTCCATAGGATTGTCAGATAGAGAAGCGTCATTCATCACTCCAGAGAACATGCTGTAGAGTCCAGTGGTGGCGTGCTTTACACCGCTGCATCCGACACTTTGGATTGCACTTGGTGATGTAAGGCTTGGATGCAGCTGCTCGGCCATGGAAACCCATTCCATGAAGCTCTCTACGCACTGTTGTTTTGCCACACAAAGTTTGAAGGTCTTTAGCTGGTGACTTCTCTTCACTGTGCAGCATGCACTGACCCCGCTCTGTCATATTACATGGCCTACCACTTGGTGGCTGACTTGCTGTTGTTCCCAGTTTCTTCCACTTTGTTATATTTCCACTAACAGTTGACCATGGAATATTTAGTAGTAAGGAAATTTCACAGATGGACTTATTGCACAGGTGGCAACCTATCACGGTACCACACTTGAATTCACTGAGCTCCTGAGAGTGACCCATTCTTTCACAAATGTTTGTAGAAGCAGTCTGCATGCCTAGGGGCTTGATTTTATACACCTGTGGCCATGGAGGTGATTGGAACATCTGAATCCAATGATTTGGAGGGGTGTCCAAATACTTTTGGCAATATAGTGTATTTTGGCCTACTTTTACGAAATTTATGAACACTGTTTATTTTTTATGTTTGGTAATGACAGAAAGTAAGGAATATATTTTTAATGTTGGGTATTTTTTTCTTTTGTAGTAAATGCCACCAAGAGAAAGTGCTGTCTGTCTCAAAAATTATATAAAATTAATTTTTGTGCAGTGTTACATGATTAAGTAGTTGTTAGCTAAACTATCACAGAGTTAAAAACTGAAAAACATCCTAGAAAAGAATGGGGTATAGCATGAGATGGTTAAAGAAAGAGTAGATGCTTGGAACATACATCAAGCAAAGGTAGGGAGCCAATCAATATTAAGTTTATTTAAACATGCCTGGAATACACATGGGTGTATCCTCTCATAAAAAATATTTAGAAAAGGCAGACATGACAGACCACTTGGTCTTTATCTGCCATCAGTTATCTGTGTTTCTATATCTAAACATTGTTCAAAATGTTCCAAAGGAATACATTAGCAGTCACAGCAGGAACATTTTTGCTTTACATTTCATTCTAAGGACCACTGCTGTCCCAGCCACCCCTCTAGGTAAACTCTCAAAGCTGGGTTCAGTCCAGAAGCAGCGCATGAACTTCTGTATCCACTCATAACACTTTAGATCCATGATTTTCTTTGATTAAGGTAAAACTTTGGGAACATAAGTTTGATTTATGAGCCTTTAATCTTTTTTACTGTTATATTTTCAGAGATTATATTGCACTAAATAATAACTTTTTTGCTTTAACATACTGTATATACACCTTAAAAAAAGCAGCACAGCTGTTTAGCCATTAGCACTTCTGCCTTGCAGCACTGGGGTCAGGGCACCATCTTCATGGAAGTTGTCTCTTCTCCCTGGGATATCCTCCGGGTACTCTGGTTTCTCTCCCACACTCCAAGGAAATGCTAGTAAATAAATTGGACTTGGTCTAAAATGGCCCTAGTATGTGTATGTATGTGTATGTATGTGTGCAGGGTAGGGACCTTAGATTGCAAGCTTATTGAGGGCAGGGACTGATGTGAATGTACAATGCATAAATATCAACACCTCTAATAAATCAATAAACGTTATCTGATCTGCGTACAATGAAGGTAAGCACTGTAAAACTCAATTAAAGAGTTTAATCTCAAAGCAGAGCTCATTGTGGAGTGGTGAAAGCTGATTGGAGAAAAGGGACACACTCCCCTTCACACAGCACACAGGAATAGAGCAAGCTGAGGCTGTCAATCACAAGCTGTGTGCTGGAGCTCTCTCCACTGTCACCTTTTTTCTGTTGATGTTGGAAAAATTTGTCAGAAATGACTCATGCTGATAGTAGAGGAACGAGGCAGCAGACAGAGATGGCACTTAGTGCTCTGAATTGAGACAAATACAGGTCAAACTCGAAAAATTAGAATATCGTGCAAAAGTTCATTTATTTCAGTAATGCAACTTAAAAGGTGAAACTAATATAGGAGATAGACTCATTACATGCAAAGCAAGATAGTTCAAGCTGTGATTTGTCATAATTGTGATGATTATGGCTTACAGCTCATGAAATTTTCCAGCAGGACTTGGCACCTGCCCACACTGCCAAAAGCACCAAAACCTGGTTCAATGACCGTGGGATTACTGTGCTTGATTGGCCAGCAAACTCGCCTGACCTGAACCCCATAGAGAATCTATGGGGCATTGCCAAGAGAAAGATGAGAGACATGAGACCAAACAATGCAGAAGACCTGAAGGCCGCTATTGAAGCATTCTGGTCTTCCATAACTTCTCAGCAGTGCCACAGGCTGATAGCTTCCATGCCACGCCACATTGAGGCAGTAATTGCTGCTGCAAAAGGGGCCCAATGCCCTATGCATGCAATACATATGCATGCTTATACTTTTCAGAGGTCTGATATTGTTCTATGTACAATCTTTGTTTTATTAATTGCATGTAATATTCTAATTTTCTGAGATTGTGGATTTGGGGTTTTCATGAGCTGTAAGCCATAATCATCACAATTATGACAAATCACAGCTTGAACTATCTTGCTTTGCATGTAATGAGTCTATCTCATATATTAGTTTCACCTTTTAAGTTGCATTACTGAAATAAATGAACTTTTGCACGATATTCAAATTTTTCGAGTTTCACCTGTACACACTACAGAGGGATGTGAGAAAGAAGAGGATCTGGAATCTGCTGCACGTCTTAAACTTTTATTTATACTTCCATAAAAACATCACATACAGCATCAGGAACAATGAAAAGGTAACGCGTTTCACACTTAGGACTAGTGCTTATGAGTAAGCGTTAGTCCTAAAAGTGAAACGCGTACACTTTTCATGTCATTGTTCCCGACACTGTATGTAATGTTTTTTATGGAAGTATAAATAAAAGTGAAAGAAGTGCAGCAGATTCCAGATCCTCTTCTTTTCTGTGCCATTATAGACGAGCTGTGTATGCATCTTCATCCATAGTGGTGAGTGGAAGATTGACACTACTCACCTGGAGCAGCTTTGGTTGATGTATGTTTCTACAGAGGGATATGCTTTGTTCATATTTCAAGTCTGAGGTTTACAACCAGTTTACCTGTTTATGGGTATGCTGTCACCATGTGGTCATTGTTTAATTATACTGAATTTTCCGTGTATCCTCCCTCTTATATGATGTAACTTCCTTCTTTCCTCATTGTGAGTTCCTGTATTGTTCTTGCAAAAAGCACATTGAGTCTTGGAAAGAAATATTCCTTTTGGCCTTCAAACACTGCAAGTGCCAGCATTTACAACATCATATTGTTTGCCTCAACCCTTCTGTATGTAATAATGATATTCATGGATGTCAAGTGTTTGGTGAGTTCAACTATCTGATGAGGATTGTCTTCTGTGGTTGTCTGTTACATTCAGGCCAGGTATACAGGTCTGGGGAAGGGATAAGCCACAATTAGGCCCCATGTACACATGAACTCCCCTAGACGTTGAGCTCTCCTGGCAGCAGAAAAACACTAAACGCGACTAAATTGCACGTAAACGTGGTACCGTGTTTAGCCACATTTTACGCTTGGACGTTTATTAATTTGATTGGCCAGAGAATTTTCCAATGACATAAATAAACACCAAAGTGCTAAATGCAGCTAGTGTTTAGATGTGTTTAGACATGTTTAGATGCGTTTTTACCATGTTTAGCATTTATTTGGCCAAATCGTTCCTCTCCTGAACACGATTCTTCTGTGTTCAGAGGAGGAATGTTTAACTGCTCCTAAACTCTGCTGCTCCTAAACTCTGGTAAAAGCTTATCTCTACATGGACACATAGGCTTTTATTGAGTTGAGTTCAGAGGCTTTGGCAAAAAAAACGCCAAAAGCGCCTAAACTCACGTTTGATTGTACATCTATGCGCAAACAAGCAGTGAAATGTCATTTTCCATACCTCTGTTGTCCTCCTTTCAACATCTGAAATGCAGATAGTGATTTGTACTGTACAGTTGCCAGAATCTGGCCTTACATAGACATTTGTCCAGCAGATCGATCACAGACATGAGAAAACGTTCTCTACGGTTGACCTTTAGCAAATGTCTGACACTCTTACAAATGAGAGGAAAGAGATTACACAACTATCATGCCTCATTAACAATGCTGATTTGTTGTGTTTATTTGATGTGTCAGTGAAAAAACATGAGCATTTTATTGATAAATGATAAATGGTTTAACAAACAAAGGCAGGCTGTGAGAATTGCTTTGTTGTATTGTGCAATTCAAACGCATAAATATTTACCTTTAACTGTTCCTATACCATTGCCTAACTATTGTACAGTGATAACATTTTTTCAGTTGTTTTTGTAAAGCATAACTTCTAGACAAATCAGGTCATTTACAATCCATTACTTGCCTTGGGTTTTCTTAGGATAGCCAACCTTTTCTCTAGTTGTGTGACTTTAAAGAGGACTTGGCTCTATGCTGTACTTAACCCTTTCGTCGCCTGAGCAGTTTTTTTGCACATTTTATTTTAGACCTGAAGATTACTTCAAGCCCCCAAAACGTTATTATTTTTCTGAAAGCAGAGACCCTGGAGAATAAAGTAGTGGTAGTACCAATTTTTATGTTACACAATATTAGCGCAATGGTTTATCAAGTACACATTTTTAGCTAAAATATTCTCAAGTTCATTTTAGAGAACACAAATTCAATATGTTACCCACTGCTTTGCTGAAACATAAAAGATGAGGTTGTGACAGGTAAATAAATACCCAAAATGTCAAGACTTAAAATTGCGATTGCCCATGAAACAGCAGCAAACTTTGGAACCCTCAATTTTCCATAGGCAATGGTTTATAAGCCCCTGAAGTTCATTGGGTAAAGGTAAAAAAAATGTGCATCTACTATTTTTGGTTTGGGGAGCCTGAAAAGCATGGCATCGGCGATCAGCAGATTGCCGATGCCATACAGGACTCCTGCAGACCTGTCAGTGTATCTGTGTGCATGTACCTCGAATCAATTAACTATCACAGCACCCAACAGCCGACAGCCACAAAGGCCGTTGGAACTTGTCGTTCTCCCAGTCACAGAATACTGTGAATGAGTGATGTGGCTGGTGAATGAGTGACGTGACAGCTAGCGGGAGAAGAAGATCAAAACGGGGGATCCGAGGGGAGTGGGGTGTGGTCCTTTTGTAATATATTACATGGTACACCCTGAATCCACTTCTGGACCAGCAACATACCCGCATGTCACTGGACTATTGGTGGTTATACCGGAGTGATGTCTGTAGCTGCCGGCATCCCTCCAGTACCAGTTTTTAGAGTCAGTGGTCTGCTAACTAGAGTCAGTGGAACAGCTAACTAGCCGCTTGATTGCTTGTACAAACAGTGGTAGGGGATGTCCCCCCTCATCCCGCCACCTCGCTCTGCTCTCTCCAGATCTCCCATCTCACTGGGAGTCCCGCGTGATCAGTCATCACCTCCACCAGCTGGCCAGACAGCCAAACAAAGCAGGAATTGGCTTTGATTAGCTCTTCTTTATTGTAAACCGGAAGCAATGACCTGACATCACTTACGGTTTACTCTGAAACTTTCAACGCCATTTTTAAAAATCTGAAAGCATTCAAAAACACAGATCTTGGTGTTTTGAATGCTTTCAAGTGAAAAGGAGGGATTTGGGGTCTTTTAGACCCCAGATCCCTCCATAAAAAATACCTGTCATGTTTCTATTGCTGTCAATTAAAAAAGAAAAAAGTGTTAAAAAAGAAATAATTAAAAATTAAAAAAAAAATTAAAGTGCCCCCGCCCCCTCCACCCATGCTTGTACGCAAAGGCATCAGTCCCGCACACGCACGCAAACAGCAATCGTCCCAAACATATGTGAGGTATCGCCACGATCGTCAGATCATGGGCAGTAATTCTCGCTCTAGACCTCCACTGTAGATCTAAAGTGGTAACCTGTAAATGCTTTTAACATGTCACCTATGAATAGTAAAATTTACGTTGTTTGTTGCCTTTATAATGTTAAAGCGTGACAGGTTTGGTATCTATTTATTCAGTGTAATATCATCTTTTATATTTTTACAAAACAATGGGTTATGTATTGTGTTTTTTTGCAATACAATTCAAAAAAGTTTATTTTTCCCTAAAAGTGTAATTGTGTTTGAAAAACCACTGCACAAATACTGTGTGACATAAAATGCAAAAACCACCAATTTATTCTCTAGGGCCTCTGCTTTAAAAATATATAATGTTTGGGGGTTCTAAGAAATTTTTTCACGAAAACAATACTGATTTTAAAATGTAAACAAAAAGTGCCAGAAATGGCTTAGGGCTGAAGTGGATAAGGGTGTAAAATGTAACATGTTACAAAAGGTGATATGTGCACAATCAGCTTTTTTTGTACATAGGCACCTCTAATGCATGTATTTACGTTCATATGTGTGTGTATGTGGGGGTGTGCATACTGTAAGTGCTTGGATGTAACTTTCGGATTTTTACACTTTTTTCACTAACTTTTTTTTTTTTATATTTTATTGTTGTGGCAGGTTCTCTTTAATGAGACATCACTCTTGATGTCTCACCTGCCCTCCAATGTAGATAGTGGCGCACAGACTACTGTACAGCCGCAGAGTGCTTCTGCCTACTTGCCAGATTTACACACTATGCGTGTACACCCCTCTCCCCCCTCTGCTGCTGACCTATGACATACATTGGTGGTAGCAGAAAGATTTTCAACAGCAGATCACTGATATTAGGCTATGTTCACACTAGATTTGTTAGCAGGCGTTAGACAGGCATTTGGGAAGTGTTTTTAATGCTCCTCAAATGCCTATGAAAATTCTACACATGGCAGCACACAGTGCTGTTCACACTGAAGTGTTAGCGTCACGTCGCGGCAAAATTGACGCCTGATGTCCAGTCAGGAGGAGTTGAAGCCTCCCATTCAAGTCTATGGTGACACTCCTTAAATGCCTGGCAGGTGTTTGTGGGGCGTTTGTGAGGCGGTTGCAGAGCGTTAATACCATTAAACTTCATTGTAGGCATTTGTGGTGCGGTTTTAACGCTTGGCAAAAGTCTCAAAAACGCTCACAGGGCATTTGGGGAGCATTTGAGGAGCATTAAAAATGCTTTCCAAATGCCTGTCTAATGCCTGTCAAACATTATAGGGGTGTTTGGCAAGCGTTAGAAATTAGTCAAGTGGGAACGAGCCGTTAGTGATCTATTGCTGACTGCAATCTGCCAGCAATAGATCATCATAGCAGTGATCTGCTGCTGTAGGGAGAGGTTAGACAGAGCTGCAACAGTTCTGCCTGATTTTCCATACTGATTCACATGGTAACCATTTGTTTTTATTAAACCCGATTTGTTAAAAATCTTTGTGCAGCCAAACTGGATGCACAAAAAATTTGTCTTCAGATTTGCCTGCACAACATTTGCAGCTGATTCAACAATTAGTTTTAGATGTTAAAGTGGGTATCCAAAGCCCAATTCCAGGAAAGTTTTAAAAATCTACCCTTCCAGTGCTTGTTTACTCTATTATCAAAGGATTGAGGAGAAGGCTGGAGGTTCCCTCCAGCACTGTGACCGACTTCATTGCAGTGCAATGCTCATACTAATAGAATGAGAGAACCGAGAGATCAGCTTGTAAGTGGGACTTATGATTGCCTGGGTTTTAGGTTCAAACTGAGCAAGTTCCTCCCTTCTACTTGGATAGGATAATTACCCACCTGTTGTAGGGTTACCTCTTCACCGTATTGTGTCAAACTGCTGGCCTTAGGACCTCTTGACATCTCTGGCCGCAGGCTTTAATATTTATGAAAAAAAGGAATGTTCACACATAAAATGCATTTTCTGTGCAGAATGCAAGCAAATGTTTAAAGCCATGTTCTCTTTACACCTCCATTCCTAGGGAGCACCTCACAATTGGCATTACTTCCCCATGTATATTAACCTCCCTAGCGGTATTCCTGAGTGTAGCTCGGGGTAAAATGTCAGTACCAAAAGCGGTAACCCTGAGCTTCACTCGGGCTTACCATGCGGCTTTGTATAGGGAGTCCCTGCAGGGCTTACCTTATCCTTGGCTCCCGAGATGTGTCCCCTGCAGCGTCCCCGGCCATCTCCTCCGGCCAATACCGGCATCCGGCTCCTGTGTTCCAGTCCCTGTGACGTCAGGACGTACGGGCGCTGGCGGGAAATTTGAACATTTTAAAAAAATTTCATTTTTTTCAAAACGATTTTACATAGTAAAACATTGCTGTTTCAACCCATTTCACATACATTTTGTCCCGAGTGCTTTGTCCTGTCCCCGTCTGTATTTTGACTGTTCTTTCTGCCTGGAAACTTAGAAAAGTCCATGGCGTCCAAAAAGTGTCCCTTTAGGTCAAAAGCGGGTTTAGATCAGCTAGAGAACAGCGATAGTAAATCAGAACCACTTGCAGAATTGAGTGATAATGATTCGTGGAGAAATTCGTCATCAGACACTGAAAACAATTTTGCGACTTTGCTCAGCGATGTGCGAACTTGGCGCTATATTTTAAATTTCAGTGTTTTTGGTTTGATTATATTATTGAATTAAATGTATTATTATATTATTATTATTTTTTTATGATTATTTATTAAATTATAATTTATGATTTTGTGTTTCAAATTTTATCATACCCTGGACGTTTAATAGACTTGTTCGGACAGATTTCAGTGAGTTTTTCCTAAATATTACAGCCTACAATAAAAAAACTACATATTTCCATGCAAAATAATGGCACCGCTTTCAGCACCAAAAATCTGAAATAATCAGACCGCCAGGGAGGTTAAGTCCATAGCATTATGGTTCCTTCGCCATTTCCCACAGCTGAGGGTCAGAGAGATCAAGGTGCTTCCTATAGTATACCAGTCTCTTGCCAATATCCACTCTATGGCTCTGCCCAGCCAGTCACACTCCCAGGTGGCACATATAGTACTTCCCCACTACTAACAAATGCTGTTCCACCTCACCTGGGACTTCAGTCCTGCAAATAGCTCTTTAGAACAATACTGCAGGAGACTACTTCTTAGCAGCTCTGGGGTATCTCATTCCCATACCCCATATACCCTGAGGCCCCTCCCACACTGACATTTATATGGGCATTGACTACCCCCATGACATCACTAGAGGATTAACTTCTCTAATAGGGGAGCTTACACCTATTCACAGCTTTCCCATTTCATATTATAATGGGAACAGAGTCATCTAGCGGCAGGCAAGCTAACTTTACTTGCCAACAAACTCACCAGTCTGCTGCTTTTCCTTTCACTGACTAATCGCATGGTGGGGTTGGGGATAAGACCTGTAAGTGAAAGAGAACCTGAAGCAAAAAAATATCAGGTCCCCCCCGCCAGACAGGGTTGTGTTTTGTGTCAGAGCTGGGTAAATCTCAAAACTGGATGGATAGCTCTCATATATATATTTATCTGTTTGCTGGGAGATCAGCTCTAACAGATGCAATGTTTTGTGCAGTTTAGTAAATCAAGCCATGTTTCCGTATCATAGCATTAGAGCATTGGTTAGAAGAGCCACTAGTCTGTTCAGTGTTTTCTATTTAACAAGTTATATGTTTTCAGTAGATATAAAAGACTGTATAAAATACAAAAGTGTACGAATACCGAATTAGTTGTTGTCACCGTGCAGTGTCCGCTGCCTTCAGTTGTCAATGTATGAGCTGGAGTTGAATGAGCAAGACTCATGCAGAATGTAAAGTCGGTGTGCACTGTGGTTTTTACTGTCTTAGCAAAGAATGCTATAGAATGACTGAACAGGATACTCCGCAGTCCAACAAGGAAGGTCAACCCACTCAGTATTAAGTAAATGTTTTGCATTAGACTGCAGTATATTTTGATGTACTCTAGGGATATATTTCTATCATAAAATGGGTCATTGGAAAAACAAACTGTCTGTGGGCTCCAGGATTTTCAGAATTCTGGTTGTAATTCATTGGAATATCTATTTACTTTCTAATTCATTTTGACATTTTAGATTTTCATTGCTTTATCAGACTTTTGCAGGGATTTGCACAAGCGAGTTATTATTAGGAATACAGCTGAACAAAAGCTTTTTGGATGAAATCAGTAAACCCCTAGTATACAAAGTGACTTAATAAACTAGGAAAGAGGCAGCAGCAATAGTGTAGTACCCTCTAGCAGCCAATCAGAACTTGCTCCCACCTGAATAAAGCAATGTGATTGGTCACTTTAAGCAACTGAGATTTGTACTTCATTATTGCTCCTTGTGCTGTATACAAAATGAATTATTTGAGAGATTAATTATTAAACAATAAGTAAAATATACTGTATCCTTATATTATACCAAAATTCCCAAAACGCATGCAAACACTTTCACCCCAAAAAGTGTAATAATCTGATCAAAAATATGCCTAAAATACAATCCCACAGTGTCCAAATTATCCCAAAAAAATAAATAAAATAACCCAATCCAAAATATTAGAAATGTCCTCCAAAATAAATATAGTCACTCAAAATTCAAAAAAACGTCCATAAGTTCAAAAAACCTTCATGTTGCAAAACAACCTCCAAAGTGATTTTTGGGACCATAGAACCTCAGAAAAAAAGAAGAAAAAAATTCACACAACTTGAATATAAACACATTTTGCTTTCAACAAAAAAACACTCGTGATCACTAATAGTGCCAAAAGTGAACAATCGTGTCAGTGGAACAATCTCGTGAACCAAAAAAAACAAAACAGTGAAAGCTAGTGGAAAAATGTGTACACTTCTAAAGTGTGCAATTAAATACCCTTACCAAATGCCAAAAACACATATGTAGTGTTCTATCAAAGAGATCCTCACAACCACGTAGACAAACTCTTTCCTGAACACCATGCTCCAACAACGATGCCCATCAAATATATGGAGTAAAAATTAGTGTAAATCTGCATATAATCATAAGTAAATACTTTATTACATGCTTACATTATCCTTCATCTTTCAAATTGTCATCAAATCAGAATTAGTAGCAGCCAGACCTCTGGAGATCCTCTGAGACACCTCTCATGTGTATATTCTCGGACTTTCCAGGATCCAAAATGGCCGCTTGGTTACTTCAGGTTCCGCTGTGCGTCACTGCCCTTGACGCGTTTCGTCATTGGACTTAGTCATAAGAGATCTCTTATAACACTGACACGATTGTTCACTTTTGACACTATTAGTGATCATGAGTGTTTTTGTGTTGAAAGCACATGTGTTTATTCTCAAGTTGTTGAAGATAATGCACTATGTGAGTTTTTTCTTCTGTTTTTCTGATGTTCTATGGTCCCACAAATCACTTTGGAGGTTGTTTTGCAACATGAAGGTTTTTTGAACTTATGGACATATTTTTGAATTTTGAGTGACTATATTTATTTTGGAGGACATTTCTAATATTTTGGATTGGGTTATTTTATTTATTTTTTTGGATAATTTGGACACTGTGGGATTGTATTTTATGCATATTTTTGATCTAATTATTAAATAACATTGGGGAACTGGAGAAAGTACAGAGAAGGGCAACCAAACTGATACGAGGCATGGAGGAGATCAGCTATGAGGAAAGATTAGAGGAACTGAATTTATTCTCTCTTGAGAAGAGGAGATTAAGGGGGGATATGATCAACATGTATAAAT